>NC_041710.1:3221493-3456493 GCF_900700375.1 Denticeps clupeoides
TCTGCAGAGACTTCTCCAGCCGGGACCGGTGCTCATAAACCACTTATGCACAGAGAGAGGACACGAGAGAAGGACGATGACGTTAACTTAATCAATGCACTACCAACACGCCCTCAGATCAGACAGAACAACCTCATCTCAGTGGCTACACCCCAGCCACTATGAGCCGAGCCCCTCATCCGGTAAAAAAAGGCCACAGACCTTCACAGACCTTCACAGAGACAGGAAGTCGGGATGCTGACCATTATTTCAGCTACTGAACTAAATCACATAAAATAAAGATTCTATTGTATGTCTAAAGCAGCAGTTTTCAAACCAAAAAAAAAAACAATTCCAAATCCATTATGACAGATTTTTTAACATACCAAATTTAAATAATACCAAGTTATGTATATATGCCTTTATTAATGGTTGTTATTTGTGTCATTTTAACAAGATTCATTATTGAAAAGGTTTGTGTCCACACTATAGACTGCCCTCCATAACTATTTGCACTCCTGGTTAAGATGTGTTCTTTAGCTTCTAATAAATTCAGTTTTGTTCTAAATAATATAGGACCACAATGGAAAAAAAGGGTATTTATTCAGTGGGGGGAAAAAACACATTAAGAAATAATTCTTTTACATTAAATCACGTGTGCCACAATTATTAGCAGCCCTGATGTTAATACTTTGCACAACCCCCTTTTGCCAACAAAACAGCACCTAATCTTCTCCTTGAACGTTTCACAAGATGGGAGAATACAGAAAGAGGGATCTTCGGCCATTCCTCTTTGCACAACCACCCAGCGACCTGGGTCCTCTCCTCTGCACTCTCCTTTTCAGCTCATTCCACAGGTTCTCAATGGGGTTGAGGTCTGGGGACTGAGATGGCCATTTCTGTGTAGACCTGGTCATTATCTTGCTGAAAGACTCAGTGACGACCCATGGTAGTAGCCTAGTGGGTAACACACTCGCCTATGAACCAGAAGACCCAGGTTCGAACCCCACTTACTACCATTGTGTCCCTGAGCAAGACACTTAACCCTGAGTGTCCCCGGGGGTGACTGTCCCTGTAACTACTGATTGTAAGTCGCTCTGGGGAGTGAGAAAAGTGCATGACTCCCAACCACCTTGTTGGCTTGGAAATATCACCTGATGTTTTGGAGACTTTGTGACCTAAAAAGATGGTTCCGTTGGTTGCAATTCTTTTAACCGTGAGCTTCTGAGAACATTTTATTTCTCGTACACCCTCCTCTATGTGCGTGGAGGCTTGTTCAACACTGTTCCAGTTGTTTAAAACATCTCAATGGTTCGTCTGACGGCCATTTTCTTGCATGGTCTCTGTGTTTCGTCACATTTATTTACACCAGGAAAATGGGAGTCAATTTAAAAAAAGTTCATTTAAAATGAAATGTTCCTAGATCAACTTTGAAAACTAAACTTTGTAAACTTTGTATAGAAATAACAGAAATACCTCAATTACAGTTACAGGGTGCCAATAATTGTGGAACAGGTGATTGTATGAAAAATTATAATTTTTCCCCCCTTGAAATTCACTTGAGTTGAATGTTACATTTTTCCACAATGTCCAGTGTGAGAGTTGAATTTATTTGACGTCTTAACTAGGGATGCCAATAATTATATAGGGCAGTGTATCTAATTTCCAGATTGGACATGCTCTTCTCCCACATATAGGATATTTTAGTTAATGTCACTGAAACTTGTGACATACAGAAGCACTATTTTTGATGCACTGTGCTGCTTATTTGTGTAATATTGAAGTCAAAGTTCTGTCCAATTTTGATATCAGTTCCACAGCCTTCATGAGACTCATCCACATCCTCGGCATAGACAATTTACAACTTTAAAAATGACATCTGATCATTAAACCGTCCAGGGATGTACTGAGGAACACAAAGATGGTGTTTGTTCACTTCAGTGCGTCCAGTGCATTCAAGACGAGTTGAAATTGTCCCACCAGGTATCATTAAACCGCACAGTCTCACCGCTCTGCTATATGCACAGAGAACCCAAAAAATAACACGAGCTGTAGAAATATCACAATACGGTGGCATCTCAAGCCCTGGCACAGGGGCGGGTTCTGTCCACCTTTGGACATGACGAACTACTAGGCCAGTGCAATCAGAGGCTACAGGTCCTCTCATGTTAGAAGATTCCCAGAATATCTCCAGATATTTTGGGAAGATCTGTCGAAGTTCTGCGTGATACAATCTTTTCCAATGCTGTCTCCAATGATAATTGGGCCAAAATGACAAAATTCAATTCATGAGTGACTGTTGTGATTCAAACAAGTAAATTAGCTGCATTACTTATTGCCCAATAGGCTAAACAGCAGATAATAAGCTTTGTGGAAAAAAATGAGTTGATAATTACATGCAGAAGACAAAACATGACCGCTCTTAATTAAAGGACAACAAGGTCCCCGATCGTGAAAATGTCACTTTGTTCCCCGAGCCTATGGTCCTGCAGTGGCTAGAAACGGCGATATGTGTAAAGCGTGCTTCGCCGTTCAGAGAGATCTGGAATGTGGTTACCTCCCGCTTCTCATGCCTACTCTGGTTCCACGATTCGTTCTGGAGTTTCGTCATCGTCACTGTTGTGCTCCTGATTGCCCTGATTGTTTTAGTCCAAGCCGGGGTATAAATGTATGCCCATTGTATCGCGTCCTTGTCGGGTTATGGAGTCGTGTTACGTGTATTAAACCCCGCGTTATGGTTTATAGTCGTACGAAGGCGTCCATTCTTCCACCACGTTCCTAGTTTCAAGAATGTGGTTTAAATAATAATAACAGCGTGTGTTGCTAGTATGTAACTGAAAACTGATCATTCTGAAAATAACATGGCATCAATAATTAGTTTATGATCCACAAAGTTATCATATTGATGAAGGTATCAATATGAAGGTACAGCTAAATATCACTTTTCAAATATTCATTTAACTCAGCTTAACCAGCAGCACCAGCTTAACTCATTTTACTGTTCACAGTTTTCTTCTTCATTTTCATTGTATTGTTAGTAATATCAATAATAATAATAATAATAACAATAATGTGAGAAATTGAACTTTTTTTGGCTCAGTGTATACAGTCAGAAATCACGATCATTTGATCCCCATTTGACTATTCCACCTGTACTCATGTTGTTCAGCAGGAGAGGAGGTTTGTCTGTCCGCATGTCCACCTGTCTTTATGTCCGCCTGTCTTTCTGTTTGTCCCTCAGTATGTCCGGCTGTCTGTCTGTCAATACGTCTGTCTGTCTGTCCGTCAATATGTCTGCATATTTGTGTGTCTGTCTGTTTGTCCCTCAGTATGTCCGTCTGTCTGTTTGTCCATCAGTATGTCCACCTGTCTGTCTGTCCCCCTGTCTGTCTGTCAGTATGTCTACCTATTGTCTGTCTGTCCGTCAGTATGTACGCCTATTTGTCTGTCTGTCCCCCCGTCTGTCTGTCAGTATATCCCCCTGTCTGTCTGTCAGTTTGTCCGCCTGCCTGTCCGTCAGTATGTCTGCCTATTTGTCTGTCTGTCTGCCTGCCTGTCTGTCCGTCAGTATGTACGCCTATTTGTCTGTCTGTCCCCCCGTTTGTCCGTCAGTATGTCCCCCTGTCTGTCTGTCAGTTTGTCCCCGTCTGTCTGTCAGTATGTCTGCCTATTTGTCTGTCTGTCCGTCAGTATGTACGCCTATTTGTCTGTCTGTCCCCCCGTTTGTCCGTCAGTATGTCCCCCTGTCTGTCTGTCAGTTTGTCCCCGTCTGTCTGTCAGTATGTCTGCCTATTTGTCTGTCTGTCCGTCAGTAGGTACGCCTATTTGTCTGTCTGTCCCCCCGTCTGTCCGTCAGTATGTCCCCCTGTCTGTCTGTCAGTATGTCCCCCTGTCTGTCTGTCTGTCCGTCAGTATGTCCGCCTGTCTGTCTGTCAGTATGTCTGCCTATTTGTGTCTGTCCGTCAGTAGGTACGCCTATTTGTCTGTCTGTCCCCCCGTCTGTCCGTCAGTATGTCCCCCTGTCTGTCTGTCAGTATGTCCCCCGTCTGTCTGTCTGTCCCCCCGTCTGTCTGTCAGTTTGTCCGCCTGCCTGTCCGTCAGTATGTCTGCCTATTTGTCTGTCTGTCCGTCAGTATGTACGCCTATTTGTCTGTCTGTCCCCCCGTTTGTCCGTCAGTATGTCCCCCTGTCTGTCTGTCAGTTTGTCCCCCTGTCTGTCTGTCAGTATGTCTGCCTATTTGTCTGTCTGTCCGTCAGTAGGTACGCCTATTTGTCTGTCTGTCCCCCCGTCTGTCCGTCAGTATGTCCCCCTGTCTGTCTGTCAGTATGTCCCCCTGTCCGTCAGTATGTCCGCCTGTCTGTCTGTCAGTATGTCTGCCTATTTGTGTCTGTCCGTCAGTAGGTACGCCTATGTGTCTGTCTGTCCCCCCGTCTGTCCGTCAGTATGTCCCCCTGTCTGTCTGTCAGTTTGTCCGCCTGCCTGTCCGTCAGTATGTCCGCCTATGTGTCTGTCTGTCCCCCCGTCTGTCCGTCAGTATGTCCCCCTGTCTGTCTGTCAGTTTGTCCGCCTGCCTGTCCGTCAGTATGTCTGCCTATTTGTCTGTCTGTCCGTCAGTATGTACGCCTATTTGTCTGTCTGTCCCCCCGTTTGTCCGTCAGTATGTCCCCCTGTCTGTCTGTCAGTTTGTCCCCCTGTCTGTCTGTCAGTATGTCTGCCTATTTGTCTGTCTGTCCGTCAGTAGGTACGCCTATTTGTCTGTCTGTCCCCCCGTCTGTCCGTCAGTATGTCCCCCTGTCTGTCTGTCAGTATGTCCCCCTGTCCGTCTGTCTGTCCGTCAGTATGTCCGCCTCTGTCTGTCAGTATGTCTGCCTATTTGTGTCTGTCCGTCAGTAGGTACGCCTATGTGTCTGTCTGTCCCCCCGTCTGTCCGTCAGTATGTCCCCCTGTCTGTCTGTCAGTTTGTCCGCCTGCCTGTCCGTCAGTATGTCCGCCTATGTGTCTGTCTGTCCCCCCGTCTGTCCGTCAGTATGTCCCCCTGTCTGTCTGTCAGTTTGTCCGCCTGCCTGTCCGTCAGTATGTCTGCCTATTTGTCTGTCTGTCCGTCAGTATGTACGCCTATTTGTCTGTCTGTCCCCCCGTCTGTCTGTCAGTTTGTCCGCCTGCCTGTCCGTCAGTATGTCCCCCCTGTGTCTGTCCGTCAGTATGTCCCCCCTGTGTCTGTCCGGGCCGAGTTACCTTGCAGCTGGGCGGACAGGGACTCCTGGTGCTGCTGGTATTTCAGCGCCACCGTCTCCGCCTTCTTCAGCTGCTTGCGCATCTCGTACGAGACCACGAGTGCGTACACGGTGCCGCACAGCACGGTGAGGAGCAGGAGCGAGTGGAGCAGCTTCTTCTGCCTCCGGGAACAGGCGCTTTTCCCCATCCTCCGCGGGACAAGTCCTCACTTCATGCCGCACGGACGCATGCCCAGATTCTCATACGTGTCATCGTGTCGTAAAGTTGCCTCTCCTGGAAAAACTGGATGTCCCCCCCCCCACCATCCGGACCAGGAAGTCCCTCCCTCGTCCCTCTTTGAACTCCACAAAGGAAAAACTTTTCGACTTGGAGTAAAGAAACCGACGCGGTTTGGGTTCTTTTCACGGCCCGGATGGACGAAAACTCGACTGGTCGTCGTGTCGAACTCGCTTTTTCACGAACACGCTCTCGGGCTTAAACGTGGGGCCCATTTTTCCTTCCTTCCTTCTTTTTCTTTTCTTTTTTTTTTTTTAACAGACTCAGCCATGACAGAAAAGTAAAGTCTGGCGGAGAACAGAGTCCCGTGCAATGACACCACTGTCCTCCGGGGGGCGCCAGACCTCCCAAAACCCCGGCGGCCCGTGGGGGGCGCTGTTCTGCGGACAAGACAAGTGGACGTTGCTCCTACATTTTACGTTTACGTTTAAGGCATTTGGCAGACGCCCTCATTCAGAGCGATTTACAACGTGCTTCCATGTTACCATCGGTGAAGTGATCAGTTCACTAGGACCCCAAACTATGAATAAAAACCATTTCATTCACTCTGTTATAGTTTCTATACATAAGTCAGACAATAAGAAGGTTACAAGTTCATCGAAATATTCTCTAAAGAGGAAGGTCTTGAGCTGCCGTTAGAAAGTGACCTTGAGGTGACGTTCATCCCACCACCGAGGGGCCGAGACGGAGAAGAGTCTAGATGAGTGTCTTCCTCGTACCTTCAGAGATGGAGGGACCAGGCGAGCAAGACTGGAGTTCCTCCGTGCAGACTTGTAGGAGTGTTGGCTCGAATGATCCTGAAAACATTTAAGGCCACTGAACGATGCTCTGTGTAGGTGAACATGATTGGCCCATCTTACTCTGCATTATAATGTTGAAATGCCCCTACATTTTATAGCCAATTATCAATACATAGATTTTCACTCTGAATGACCAAGCTCCGCTTAACTTGTCAGAAACTATTCTGTGTTTTTCTCTGTGTAAATTTTATTCCCGCGGGACCTTTTCTTGAACCATAACCCGCATCAAAGAAAATAAAAAATCCTACTGCTGCTACCGTCTAAGACCATATGCAGTATCATAGCAGATGTGCAATAGTTTCACTCATTCTTACTAAGCATAGCCACACCTTCCTTATATACTATATACAATATATTATATTATATATATACAGTATGTATTATATTGTCTCGGCAACTGTACAATGACAATAAAAGGTCTTGAGTCTTGACGTTTGATGGAATGTATCATATTATTAGTATTACTTTTCTAGCAATACTATTGTTATTATTACCAGCAGCAATAATAATTATTATAATTGCTAGATTCTCACTGAAGGCATCAAAACTATGAATGAACACATATGGAGTTATGTACTTAACAAAAAAAGGTGAAATAAGTGAAAACATGTTTTATATTCTAGTTTCTTTGCTCTGATTACTGCTTTGAACACTCTTGGCATTCTCTCGATGAGCTTCAAGAGGTCGTCACCTAAAATGCTTCTCCAAGGAGTTCTTGAAGGAGTTCCCAGAGGTGTTTAGCACTTGTTGGGGTCCAGCTCACCCCAAACCATCTCAATTGGGTTCAGGCCCGGTGTACGTGTGTGTGTGTGTGTGTGTACTCGTTTTTTGTTATTTTTATTTTATTATTATTTCTCACACTGTTGAGAAATTATTAACATTTGCTGTCTGTGCTCATTGCTTTCTCCCGTTTTCACAGTGCCTGCAGCAGTCTTTGCAAGGAATGGTCACCGGTAATGGAAATCTTAATAGCCAGTGGAGGCCATGGTTTGTTTAGTGCGCAGAGGTGGTTGCGGTGAAAGAACGTCTGTTGCGGTGAAGGAGCCGTTAGGACGGTGACTGGAAAAAATAATTGAGCGCAATAAACAATTCACCCCGACACGTGGGCGGAGTTTAACAGGTGCTGTCAACACAGACTGGGCACAGACCCGACTGCAGCTTGTGGTCAGGCTTGACCAAATTACAGCAAAAAACGTCCTGCACAGCAAATGACCATAGTAAAGGGGTGGAGGAAACTTTCTAAACGGACCACAAACGACAATATGGTTTTCTTTAATGCTTCATGATGTAAACAGCATTTATGGTCTGACATGTGCTTTATGAGGAACAGTTCAGGTCCATTTTAGACATGAAGTGAAACATCCAGAACTTATAAAATTCCCTTTTCGCTCTACAGTTGACATCTCAAAAAGTACAAACAGTTCCACAGTCAAAATATGATCAATTTGAAAACCAGTAAGCATTAATAAATCCAGTCGTAGTGTAAATAAGTTTAATGGGCATTTCCAAATGGAATGCTGACTTTTCTACTCAGAAACGCCAGAAGAAAGCAGGATTAGTTTATGAACTGAGCACCCCCATGTGGAACGATCTCTGAAACGCCCCAGCCTATCACATTACCCCTGGTATTACAGGATCCCTCTCGGCGAGAATTCTGGGAGACCTTTTCCGCCCCCAGCACATGGTCCCACATGTTGACCCCAGTCATCTTGCCGTTGAAGGCCAGGGTTGGATCTCCATCCCCGTCCAACCCTGCAGGGCTACCTTGCTGCCCCAGCGTTATGGTACCTTTGTCGTGCAGGGTGTGACCTCTGGCCACCCCTGGGACAATGGCAACCTGTTGTCCATCAAGCCAAAGAGAGGCCAGGCCCTGGTTTGAGCTCCATGTGAGACAGTAGTGTCTCCACTCTCCATCTCCATCTTCCGCTGCGTTCCTGGCTTCCACCAGGTGAACTCCTGCATGCACAACAAACTGCACTGACTGACGGGCAAGCGAAAGCTGCAGCTCCTGCAGGTTCCTTGTGGTTCTGTAGGAGAACAGCATGGTCCTGTTTTGCGACTGTGTCAGCTTAGCCCACAGACAGATGGTGAGGGCACGCAATGCCATGGACGCGTCTGGGGTCACCAAAGCAAAGATATGCTGGGAGCGCATGGGGAAGAGGAGGGCTGTCTCACACCCTGAATACAGGAATTGATAGGATGAGTTTTTTGAATACTCAAAAGATAATAATAAATGACCTTTAGCATCCCAAGAAGCAAGAAGATGGACCTACCTGAGGGTAAGAAGCGCTCTGCAGCTGAGAGTTCAAAAGCACTTAACTTATCGTGAAATTGCTGAAGACCTGAGGCCAAGGCAACAAGCGTCCTCTCCATCTTGGCACCGTCTGTAGAGCTCCTTGCATCCTGCTCCTTCAGGGCTAGAGGTAAGCTCTTCATCTGTGCTTTCATCAGACCTGCACCCACCACACATCCACTCTCCAGCCGAGCCAGACTGGCAGCTTGGTGCCTGTGGAGCTCCAGCAACTGCTGTAATGTTGTGTTGTGCCGGTCCTGATGCTCACCGAGCTGTCCCATCGCATGGTCAAACCCCAGGCTCACCTGCTCGCTTAACCCCATGCAGGAGTTTTCCGGTCGGCGGCAGAGGCGGTGCATGTCGTCTCTCAGAGACTGAAGCTCCACCTTCACCAGGTCGTCCATGTGCTGGAGCAGCGTGTTCTGTCTCATCTGGGAGTCCTCCAACGTGATGAACAGCCGGTCCCATCTGCTGAGATCTCTGGATGCACAGGGCGTGGTGGTTGCAGTCACTGGGGTGATGAAGGTGAAGAATAATCTTTAGTGAAAGTGAAGTGATTGTCATTGTGAAACATGGACAGTATTTATGCATTTAAACCATCATTCTTGGTGAGCAGGTGGCATTTACATTTGCGGCATTTATCAGTGGACACTGGAGACACTCAGGGTCTTCGTGGTCTTCTGGTTCATAAGCGAGTATGTAACCCACTAGGCTACTAGCACACTTGGGCACCCATGAAAGGTACCTGGGGAGCAGTGTGGTTGGGGGAACGTACCTCAGAGGCCACCTTTATCCACGTGGTAATGGTTAAATTACCTAGCACGGGCACATGCATGGGGCAGCTCTTATAAATGAAGAGAGTGACATTTCCATGACCAAGCTGGCAGCAAGTCTCAGTGAGTCGGGCTAAATTTGTCAATTAGTGGTTGAGTTCTAACAATATTTGGAGGGAAATTAGCGGGCAGCGGTTAAGGAGGCGGCCCCCGTAATCAGAAGGTTGCTGGGTCGAATCCCGATCTGCCAAGTTGCCGCTGAGGTGCCACCGAGCAAAGCACCGTCCCCAAACACTGCTCCCCGGGCGCCTGTCATGGTGCCCACTGCTCACCAAGGGTGATGGTTAAAAGCAGAGGACACATTTCGTTATGTCACCGTGTGCTGTGCATCACAATGACAATCACTTCATTTTCACTTTTTTCACTTAAAAAAATTACGGTAAAAAAAATCCAAGCTCACCATCAGATGGCTCATCGTCTGGGATTTCATTGTAGTAGGACTCAGCATAGTTTACCGTAACTTCTTCTCTACCCTCTAGCGAACAGCAGACCCACACGAGCGCCAAGGTCCGCAACGAACCCATGTTTCCCTGCCTGTCGGTTGTCACGGTAATCCCCGTCTGTTGATGCTCTGCGGTCCACTGTGACTGAGAACGGAATGGGGCTGGCAGAGCCTTTTTAAAGGGCAGTCACATGGGAATAACGCTGTGTGATGTACTCACATTTCCCCACTGGCTTGGATGGGGCAGTTTTTGGTGTGGAGTGAGTGGAGGAAATAAAATTCAGGACTTAACTGAATGACTGCACATTTAAAAAAATGTCCCATCCATGTATTGTATTTTTTTACTGGATTTAAGTGATGTGAAAGTGAAGTGAATATGATGCTCATAATCATCAAGTTAATGTACCTTGGCCTTATGTTGCTGTGTGCATTAGTTACACATTTCTTAACCTCCATATAACTCAGGTATTCTGACCATTTTTAATTTGGCTTTCTTTGATAGCTTTAAGCTCAGTGTTGCTGTCAAGATTAACACCCACACAGTGCTCCAGGTGCAGGGATTCCCCACAACAGCACAAAGCCTGACAGCTCAATTGATAAAGCGCTGAAATCATAAATCTGTGTCGGCATGCTGCCGTCATATTAAATGCAAACAGAGAAAAATGCTTTTGACATTTGGGTGAATTCTATGAAACATCTATTTTATCTTCTGCAATTCAGCTCATTTCAGCTTGTGAAAAAATATCCTGACTGCACAGGAGGAAAATATTGTCTTGTGAGAGCAATTTAGGAAGCCACGTTTCTTCATAATTGCCCCCAAAGATAAAAAAAAAAACATGAACATATAAAGACTTACGGGTACTGTGGCTGTTAGGATTCTGCAACTGCAGTTTTCTTCATTCTGAATAATACGAATGTTGGTTTAACGATCATTCATCTGTGTCACACCCATGCCTGGTGTGTGTACCTGTCATACCCCATTGGACGCCTGTCCCTGAGATATATAATCTCATTTGAATCTGAACTCTAATTGTCATGTGAAAAAAATGTATTCTAAATATTACTAATATTACATTAACTTAGCAAGGGTTCAGCAGTTAAACCAGGATGAAAATGGGAGGTGTTTGAAAGTGAAGTGACACAACACACATGCACACAACGAAATGTGTCCTCTGTATTTAACCATCACCCTTGGTGAGCAGTGGGCAGCCATGACAGGTGCCCGGGGAGCAGTGAGTGGGGACGGTGCTTTGCTCGGTGGCACCTCAGTGGCAACTTGGCGGATCGGGATTTGAACCGGCAACCTTCTGATTATGGGGCCGCTTCCTTAACCGCTAGGCAACCGCTGCCCAAAATTTTGTTTATGCCAATGACCGGATTTTAATCCGGCGACCTCTGGACTCTTGTCTCAGCACGCTACCGCTGTGCCACATTGGCAGAATGGAGAGGTCTGGCTGATAAGTCTAATCAACAGCTGATCATGTTGAAGAAAGTGTGTTTGTGTTGGTGGGTGGTAGTGGCCTAGTGGGTAAATCCCCACTAGGCTACTACCCAGCTACGACGCAGGTTCAAATCCATCTTACTACCATTGTGTCCCTGAGTGTCTCCAGGGGGGGACTGTCCCTGTAACTACTGATTGTAAGTCGCTCTGGATAAGGACATCTAATAAATGCTGTAAATGGAACAGCTGCCGTAGAAACAAAATCTGCAGTTTTACCTCCTTCATCTCACTCACACCCCACCGTGACAATCTGACAACACCCCGAATATCCCCTTTAACTGCTGGATGCAAACGAAACCAGTCCACCCACAATGCAGGAAAGTATATTTATGGGTCACAGACAAACGGCAGTAAAATAAACGTCTGGGCTGGGACAGTTGTGTCCTTTTCAGAGAGGGTGTGACACTGCATGGGCAGAAAAAGTTATTTCTGTCTTCTTTTAAAGGTCCAGCTAACCCAGAGAGCACATCCATTTTCACCTAATGGGAGCTTTTTCAATCAGACGAATGTCTGTGACATCAACACTGTTGAGAGGGACTGTGGGACATCATGTCCATATCTGAGGGACAAAGGGACGTGTCCTGGACGACGGAGAGGTGTCTGACATCTTTCAAGGCCCCTGTGATGTCTGTGACGATACTGCCAGAAATCAGAGATATTAAAGCGAGTAAGGAAACGGAACCGTAATCAGAAGGTTGCCGGTTCAAATCCCGATCTGCCAAGGTGCCACTGAGGTGCCACAGATAAAGGCGCCATCCCCACACACTGCTCCCCGGGCGCCTTTCACGGCCGCCCAACTACTCCTCTTTGTACACAGTTGTAAAATTGTAAAATTGCTTTTCACATCTACATGAACAGTAGAGATCCTGGGCACCATCCAGAGTCATGTTGCCAAATTCATTTTAGGAGATAAATGTGTCCTCTGGTTTTAACCCATCACCCTTGGGGACAGGAGGGGAGCAGTGTGTGGGGACGATACCTTGGTCAAGGGGACCTCAGTGGCACCTTGGCAGTTCAGGATTCGAACCTGCAACCTTCTGATTATGGTTCCGTTTCCTTACTTGCTACATCTCTGATTTCTGTCAGTATTGTTACCCATCACCCAGTAGGCGGCCATGAAAGGCGCCCGGGGAACAGTGTGTGGGGACGGTACCTCAACCACGGGGACCTCAGTGGAACCTTGGGGATTCGGGATTTCAGCCTGCAACCTTTTGATAACAGGTCCACATCCTTACCCGATAGGCCACCACTGCCACCATCGCCTCCACTGCAGGTGACACAGCACAGTCAGTGTGTGATGCCACAGTGCAACTGTCCCACCAGTTGGCACAAATTCTAAGCCGGCCCTAATCACCCACAGGTGCTCCCAATTGGAAGCAGGGTGATTAGGGCCCATTATATGCTGCTGTCATTCGTTAACCTGTGGTACCGTGTGTGACGACTATGTGCTTCCCTGTTGTGTGTTGCTTTTTTTCTATTGTTGTGTTGCCGGCCATTTAAAAACCACCCTGTTTCACTAATGTTGTGGGCCTGTGGCTTGTGTCTTTCCACCGCCAAAAAAACACAAACATACCTTTTTTTACAGCTCATCAGTGAGAGGAAGAATTGTGATACAGTGATGGGGTGGTTGTGGCCTAGTGGGTAGCACATTGGTCTATGAACCAGAAGGCCAGGTTCAAGCCCCACTTAATACCGTTGCGTCCCTGAGCATGACACTCCAGGGTGACTGTCTTTAGGGGGACTGTCCCTGTAACTACAGATTGCAAGTCACTTTGAGTAAGGGCGTCTGAAAAAAAGCTGTAAATGCAGTAATTCTTTATATTAACTTTTTACGTTTAGCCCACCTCCAGTGACAGCCAAACAATTGGTTTATTTTGATTGCACTCTAGCTTGATAATGGTGACAATTAGTTAACAAATGCATCAGTCTCATCACAATTACAGTTTATTGGGCTACATGCTTTGTCCTCCTCCAGTGCAGTTAAATGAAGGTGTGGCTGCGGCTTCAGGCTCGTTTTTCAATCCCACGCGGACTCGGCCGGTGGGTGCGTAGAGAAAATACCCAAATGCATTAAATATAGAAAGCCCTACTACTGCGGTTCGTGGGTGCGTGAAAGCCGGGATGTAGCTTGGTGGAGGCACGGCACAGCGTTTTAGTTGGTCAGCACAGTCCTATACATGGACGAGCACACAGCTCTGAAAACCGACGTGTAGAGTAATGGAACATCTTTCTGGAGCTAAGTGCCCTGTTCAAGTGTGAAGAACATCTGGAGATGGAAACACTTACACTCCCTCAGTCTGGGGTGTTCCGGACGGGCTGTAAACCGTGAATGTGGGAACCCTGTAACTGGTGAAATCTAGAAACGGGTCCTGGATCAAGAAGGATCAAAGCCACATGCTTTTGGATCTAAGATCCCAGACGTGACGGCTGTCACACACCTTATTCTGGACAATATAAACCCCCTCCTGTCAATACGTCACATGCCCAGGTGTAGCACATCTCCTCCACTCCCCTCTGTTCTCTACATACCCCTTGAACCAAGGTTATTATAGTTAACGAAAACGAACGATAAAACTAAAACTAGAATTGAAAAAGCATTTTCGTTAACTGAAATAAAGAGTTAAAAAAAAACGAAAACTAACTGAAACTGTTTTGTGTGTATACAAAACGAACTTAAACGAACTAATATTATAGCAAAAACGTCCTTCGTTTTCGTCTTTGTAATAAGCCTTTTGGGTTGAATTAAAATCTATTTACTTCCCGCTGCCAGTTTTAAGCCAGGTTTTTGACCATTATGGTAACACGTGGTCTGTGACGTCACGTGTCCATAGTCTGTCCGTGACGCCGCCGGCTAGCGTGATGGCTGCAGCGAAAGTCGGAAGAAAGCGGAAGAAAGTCCTATTTGGGATTTCTTTGATTATGACAGTGGCAAAAATAAAAGTAAGTGCCTTGTTGTAGAAGCAGGTGATACAATATGTGGAATACTTCTCAAGGGGAAAAACCCCACGACTCTGAAAGTCCATTTGAAAAGCTCACACAAAAAGGCGAACCAAGAGTACCTGGACAAGCTAGCCTCTCGCCCGCCCTCCCCAGAAAGAGAAGCGGTAGCCAGGCCAGGTAACATGGGAAAGGAACGTGATACTACAGCATCCATAATGGACAAAGTAGCTGCTGGCTAGTAAATACGCAGGAACACCACAAATGAGAAGAAGCGTTGGTAAATATGTTTATTAAGACTGGAATGTCTACACGACTGTGTGACTCGATAACCTTCAAAAAGTTCACCACTTCACTCGAACCAAAATTCAAAACACTCGGAGCAGCAAGAGTCAATAACCTTATCGGAGCTAAGATGGATAAGGCTATTCTGGTGATTTTGATTCATGCACCTGACAAATATCCTAATTTACAAAAAAAAAAAAAAAAACTAACACTGTAATAAAAACTAAACTAAAACTAAGCAATTTCAAAATATCAAAACTAATAAAAACTAGTAAATCTGCCTCTAAAAACTAATTAAAACTAACTGAATTTGAAAAAAAAAATCTAAACGGAATAAAAACTAAAACTAATGAAAAATCCAAAACTATTATAACTGTGCCTTGAACACAGGGGTCAGTGTCTGATTGTGAACGAGGATAGTCCGAACTTTTTAATGTATACCAGGGTATATTCCAGTGGTGGCCTAGCGAATAATAAAGTCGACTCATAACCGATAGGTTGTGGGTTCAGATCCCGAAACCGCTAAAGGTGCCACCGAGGTGAACTTGATCAAGGTACCATCCCAAAACACTGCTCACTGGCCGATGCTGCTCTATGTTGTGCCTCACAATCACTTCACTTTCACTTCTTCACCCTAACAGTCCAGTCCAACGCAGAAAATCAGGCACCTGACAGTCCTAAACAGCCGTGTGTGTGTGTGTGTGTGTGTGTGTGTGTGTATGCCCCACTCTACCATGTCACTGCCCATGGAAACAGTTACAGACATGAATGAAAACACAGCTGCTTGCTTTCAGGCATACTAGCAGCCAGATGTCCCCTGTCGGGGGACCGGTTGGGAGGGTGACAACTGCAGGGGGCAGCTCTGATCCGATGCCCCAAAAAATTCCTCCCCAAACAACATTTTTATTCTTGCTGTGCAGTTGGATACGTGACGTCTGCTGATTTATGTCACCCATTTATCTTCTCGGTGCCAGTACTGTGGGACTGCATGCTGCTAATCTCTGGGTGCTGCCTGGGGTGTCCACAGATGTAGGAATAAAAAAAAAAAAAGCCTTTGTTGAGTGTCCTGATGTGTCCACTTCCCCAGTTGTTGAATATACCAACCTTTCCACCAACTTTAACTGAAACTAACTTTATTCTTCAAAACTTCATTCACAAACACTCACAATAAACTGCTTTTTGAAGTTATTCTTTCGCAGTTCTCTGGAAATAGTGCTTCCAAAAATACCAGATAATCCCAAATAATACATTAAAACAGACCTTCATACTGAACATTGGGTGATGTGCCACTTCTCTGTCGGACAGGGAGAAGGAGCAGGAGGCGGGATAACAAAGTGGAAAAGGCAGGAAACAAACACACAAACAAACAAATAAACAAATAAATTAACACTTGTTTGGACAGAACTCTGGTGCCACCTTCCTGTTGTACGGTTGTTCACACACTCACAATCCATAACTGCTGAGTCCACGTCCCTTCACGCCACTCTACAACACGACGTATGCGACTAGAATAGATGAAGAAGGCTGGTCACACGTGTGTAAAAGTAATAAATGTAAACAAAACCACAATTTTATTAATAATCATGAATGCAACTGTACAGAGGAACTACTGCACCACCTACAGGAAGACTGCAGAAAACCCACTGACTGTGTTTCTTTCTTCTTTCTTGCAGGTTGACATGAGAGCACACGTGACAGGACAATATGCACACAATTGTCAACGCGAGATTAGAAATTTGGAATAAAGTTTTAACAGTGTACAATAATTGTAAAAAACAAATGCAGTGTATAAATCTTTAAATGTACAAACAAATACTGGATACAACACTAGCTAGTAGTACTTTCTATAAATCCACATGTTCCATGAAATACTCACAAAACAACATAAATACTTAATTACGAGCCAGCGAACACACACACACATTATTACATTCATTGTGGAATCAGAGTCATTAGTACAAGTGCACTCAAAACACATTCATAATGGTTATTACAATCAATAACATGCAGACAAAATATATACATGGATCAAATTATTTTTTATTTGCTGCAGTCCCAGAGCTGCTGGAAGAGTCTAGGCTTTTGAGTCCAAAGGCGTCACGCTGCCTGAGCTTCTTCAGACCTAAATCCCGTCCCGTCCCCTCAAACAGGCGGGCCATGAAGGACAGACCATTGGATCGGATGTAGGACCTTGCCGCGAAGGTGTAGAAGACAGGGTTCACACAGCTGCTGATGAAGGCCACGGAGGACGCCACCGTACGGCCAGACGACCATATTCTATCAAGGCTACCGGCAGATAAAAGAAAGAGACATAATGTTGACACACGCATCGCTCACAGAGTCCCTACTAGACTAGTGGTTGTCACACTTCCCTGAAGACCACAAAGTCCCAGGTTCAAATCCCACTCACTACCGTTGTGTCTCTCGAACTGTCCCTGTCACTGCTGATTGTAAGAGACTCTGGATAATGGCATCTGATAAATGCTGTAAATGTAAAAGAAGATGAAACAGGATGCCAGGTTTACCTATTTTTGAAAGTTGAATCCTCAGGAGTGAGGGTGGCCACCACCTGTCAGGGTGAACATAAATTCTTCATGTAACATAATATAATGCATCATTAATAACAATAATAATAATAAGACAATACTTTCAGGGTTTATGGGTTTAATTGGACATAAATGGGTCAATTTGTCACTTCAGTGGAACCGGCCAGGAACACGACAGGTTATCATGAAAGGTGGTGCATTATTCCTTTTCATAATGAAACTAAATTTGTTTTCTTAATAATGTTAAGCTGCAAAATGCACTTTGAACAGTTTTCCACGTATCACATTTTTCAATCCCTTTCACATGAACAGAAAAATGTAAAATGGCCAAAGAAAATATTTTTTTGTTATTAAACTGCTTTAAATGCTCCATTAATTCTCACCTGAATCACATTAATGAAATGATAGGGGAGCCAGAAAATCCCGAAGAACACCACTATACCGAGGATGAGATTCTCACTGCGAATCCTGCGCTTGAACTGGGTTCGCCTGAGGTGCCGCAAAATGCACACGTAGCTGCAGACGATCACCACGTACGGAATGAGGAAGCCCACCACAGTCTCCATTGTGTACTGCAGCACCACCTGCAATCAGCAATGTGACACCGACAATGACAAAGACCGACAAGTGGCCCGGGCCACCTACCCACAGAGGTTACATTTACTCCATTACATGTACATCTAAGAGTAGTATTACAATGACTTTTATACGTTTTACTTCTACGTGAATAAGAAACTCTTCTCTTACTTCGCTACGCTGGGCAACTTTTGACTTGTTACTTTTTTAAGACCGTTTATTCCATACATTAAATGTGCTTTATTTTTCAGACGTAGCAATACTAATCACATGGCACTTCACCATTTGATCAATCCGTGACCTACACAATCCGTGTGGCGGCACAAACTCGTCACACAGCACAGACACGGAATAAAAAAGATGCCAAATCCAAATGTTACAGAAAGAATGCAGAACTTCATTCATACAGACACTTGGTGCGATAAGCTGAACAGACCTCTATACATTTCCTGTAGATGAAGGAGTTAGCGCTATCCTTTAGCTGTTTTATTTAATGTATTTAAAGTGAAAGTGAAGTATCCATGCTAACAATCAATCAAGGGGGACAGTGGTTACCTAGCGGTTAAGGAAGCGGCCCCGTAATCAGAAGGTTCGAATCCCGATCAGCAAAGGTGCCACTGAGGTGCCACTGAGCAAATCACCGTCCCCACACACTGCTCCCCGGGCGCCTGTCATGGCTGCCCATTGCTCACCAAGGGTGATGGGTTAAATGCAGAGGACACATTTCACAGTGTGCATTGTGTGCTGTGCTGCTGTGTATCACATGTGACAATCACTTCACTTCACTTCAATATATCAATGCTAACACATATAATATTCATATATAAGGTAGTTTGTATACTCCAATTGAGTCCAATAATTACTGCATACTTTTGTACTCTTGCTTGAGTGAATACGTAAATGTAACTATAGTATTAATAGTATTATGATTGAGTAGCGCTACTCATACTCGAGTAAAAGCTTCGGCTACTACACCAAACGCAGAGACTAACCACTCGTTCACGGCGCCACTTACATACTGGGGCAGCGTGTGATTGGGCATGCACACCCAGCTCAGATCCTTCCTGTGCTGCAGGTCCCTGAAGACGACAGGTGGCAGGGACAACAGCGGGACCAGGATCCACAGCCCGACCAGCAGATGCCGCATCGCCCGGCGGTCTTTGAGGACGCTGACGCGCTGCGGCCAAACTATCACCACCAGCCTGTGAAGGCTCATGAGCATGATCAGCATGATGGAGGCGTACATGTTGGTCTTGCACAAGAAGAAAAGGGCCTTGCACAGGAATCGGCCGAAGATCCAGTTCTTCACTGCCACGTAGACCACGAAGAAGAAGGTGATGGCCATCAGGCAGCCATCTGCAAACGCCAGGTTGAGAATGAGCAGCGTGGTGATGGAGCGCTTGTGGGACTGTACCATGATGCTGAAGATGATGAACAGGTTGCCCGGGAAACCCAGGAGGAAGGCCAGGCTGAGGATGAGGGCTCCGACGATGCGGGAAACGGTGTTGAAAATGTCTGGTGCGTCATGAGAATCGTTGAGGTGGGTCACCGATGGCGTGGTGAAGAAGCTCAGGTTCGCTGTCATGGCTAAGAGAGCGAGCGGGAGAAAGGAAGACATAAATCGTGATTTGCACAGGACACACCAAGGTTGCGTAAATCAGGGTGACTCACTTGAGAAGCACGACTGACAAAATGTTCTCAAAACGTGAGTCCCCGAGTCATGGCACCATGGAAAAGCTTTCCAGGGCGCAGCACACGTAACGTGCCGAAGCTCGCCACGTATATCTCAGAAGCCTCTTTAAATACTCCTAACCCTCACGTTCCACGTTCGTGCTGCGAATATTCCCGGTAGAAGGGAAATTTACTGTCACTAAACACTTTCACTCCCACACAGGACAAATACAGTGCTACGAAAGGCATTTACATATACAATATCCATGCACATGGTGGTAGCCTAGTGGGTAACACACTCGCATCTGAGCCAGAATCACAGGTTCAAATCCCACTTACTCCTATTGTGTCCCTGAACAAGACACTTAACCCTGAGTGTCTCCAGCGGGGGACTGTCCCTGTAACTACTGATTGTAAGTCACTCTGGATAAGGGCGTCTGGTAAATAAAGTGCCATAAATGTAAACTTAGCTGTTTACACAGCGATCAAAAATGTGCAGATGTAGATGTACATGAACATGATGTGTCTGGAGATGCTGGTGAACGGTGGCAAAAGACACGGAGATGCTGAGATCAGTAATGGATCGTGTTGAAAATGGATGTAGTGAGACATAGATAAAAGGAAAGCCTACCTCTGTTGTTCTCTGAATCATGGACAGTCCCTGAAAACCTTCTCTTCTCTTCTCTTCTCTTCTCTTCTCTTCCATTGACATACATCTCTATTTTCTTTTTCTCCTCCCTCGTCATTGATTCATTTAAACTCTGTTCGTCATTCCTGAGCACAGTATGTATTCCGCTTCAACACATGCAACAACATGCTGAGGATACGATAAACTCTCACTCAAGTCTGCTGAGTGGCACGCCCTGTCCACCGTAACTATTCATTTATTACAGTTTATTAAGCCGCTTACACAAATGTTCATTTTAAACTGTGGTGCGTGCAAGGAGACACGGATCTGTAAAATGTAACATGTGGTGCGGACATCGCCGAAAAATATATTGTTGAGACCTTTGGGGTTAACCTCAGCAGAAAACTCGATAGAAAACAACTGAACCTAGTTTATAAAGCACTATAAAGGATAAATCTCCGAACAGCAAGTTTACTGATAGTATATTCTAGATATTGAAACATACATATTGGGGAATATTTTCATAAGCAACATACCACTTAATTACATTCACTAAAGTCACATTCACTAGTTCACCCTTCAGAACGCTTATATCATGTTGGGGGTAATCTGCATGTTGATGTTGGTAGTTGGCGGGGTCACATTTTTATTAACAGGACATTAGAATGGCATGAGATTTAACGGGGCTATTTGTTATTGTCCATTCGCCATGTCCTGGTTCCCAGTGGTGCTGGAAGACTCTGCAATTTTGAGCCCAAGCCCGTCCCGCTGCCTGATCTTCTTCAGGCCCAAATCCAGAGCCGTGCCCTCGAACAGGCGGGCCATGAAGGCCAGGCCGTTGGCCCGGATGTAGGACCTCGCCGCATAGGTGTAGAGGACAGGGTTGGCGCAGCTGCTGATGAAGGCCAAAGCAGAGGTGACAGGGCGACCGTCCCTGCCGATTTTCTCCAGGCTGGTGAAGATATAGATGTGGTCAACAGATTTGGACCCGGAGCGTTAGTTATTTTGCGGGAACTCTGCTCTGTGAGTGGAAGCTGTCGAGATCAAATTTACCTCTTTTTAAGTTCTGACCTTTGTGGAGCGAGAGCAGCTCCCACCTGCCAGCAAAACAACAGGAGTTCATTTTATATTAACAACACTTAAGGGCGGTTCTGAACAACTGCTCACCTGGATCATGTTCATGACATGGTAGGGAAACCAGAAAAGGCCGAAGACGATGATAATGGCCAGGATTAGGTTTTCGCTGTGGACGCTGCGCTTGAACTTTGTCTGCCTGAGACGGCGCAGGATGCACACGTAGCTGCTGACTATCATAGCGTAGGGGATGAGAAAGCCCATCACCGTCTCAAACGTGTACTGAGACACCACCTGCAGCGAAGGACTGGACAAGGTTAGAATAAAGGTGCAGCGTGAGGTAGGCTGTGCCCTACTGGCAACGTCTACTGAGCGAAAGTCGGTACGGTTACACGACATTAAAGAAAACTGAATTACTGTGTTAGTCAAACTGTACTTTTATGCTTCATTTAAACATTTTATTTAATGCTGAGACAGGATTGGCACATATAAATGGTACATAAACCTGTTCCCGCCAATTTTAAAACTGTAACCATCACAGCTTGCATCTCATTTGCAAAATGAGCCAAGGGTACATCTGCAAAGTTGTAGAATTCACTGTTCAACATGCACTTTTTATCTATTACGCAGGTGCCATGACATGAAAATGTCACTTTCTGAGATTACGAGTTCCCCTGGCCTGTCTATGGTCCTGCAGTGGCCATTCTACTTCACCGTTCAGAAAGCGGCAGCTCAGACGGTCGGATCTGGAATTTGTATTTTGTACCACCATGTCATATTGCATATAACCATTAACGTAGTAAATGCATCAGATTATTACATTTTACTACTGCATGTATCAGCCGCTGTGTTCCGGGGTCTTACCTGTCGCGAGGTTGTGTGATTAGCTGCACATTCGCTGTGGTTGCCCACACTTCTCACTTCCATGAAGACCGGCACCGGAACTGACAACAGGGGCACAAGAATCCAGAGGGCCAGCAGCGCGTGTATGATATTACGCCGCTTGCTGAGCACGCTGGCGCGCCGAGGCCACACTATCACCATTAACCTGTGAAGGCTCATCAGCGTGATGAACATCACGGAGGTGTACATGTTGGAGTTGCACAAGTAGTAGATCACCTTGCACATGGCGCTGCCAAAGACCCAGTTTTGTTTGAGCATGTAGATCACAAAGAAGACGGTGAGGCACATCAGGCATCCATCTGCAATGGCCAGGTTGAGGATGAGCAAAGTGGTGATGGTGCGCTTGTGCGACTGTGTCAGGATACTCCAGATGATGAAGAAGTTGCCGGGCCCGCCCAGGAGGAAGACCAGGCAGAAGATGAAGGCGCCCACAATGTTGGAGACATTATAGTCTTCGTCCATACCTGACGCAGGAACAGAAAGGGTTGCCATTTGCTTATTTATTCATTTATTTAACATTATCAGTATTTTCCAGGTCATACTTCAGGGAATCATAATTAAACGAGTAAATGTTTGTTCTCTCTCTTTTAAGCCACATTTAAGAGTCCATAGCTAGAAAACTAAGACCTCTATATTTTTTTTCCATTTTACTTTTTACTTTTAAAGATTAAGGTGATATTTTACACTGGTATATTTTAATACATTTGTATAACTACTGTCTGTGTACAGTTGGTGATAAATAATAAAAATAATAATTTTTCCCCTGCTGATTTGATCACTTGATTACTTACAAAGAAATGATCCATCTCAAATTTCAATGGTAGGTTTATTTTAACAGAGAGAAATATTTAAAAAAAAAGCATTTTAAGAAAGTTAAATTTATTTGCTTTTTCATTAATATTTCCACCATATATTCATTAATACATTTGTGCATTCAAGGACCAGACTGGGAGAGTGCACTTAGTAAATAAACCCAAATGCCATAAGTAAGAAATCACTAAAGTTGGATAGGATAGAAACAGTAAGCAGTTAAGGTCATTATGTTATAAAATCATTTTAATTGTCACATTGCTTACAATTTTATTTCTCAGAAAGCCACCCGCAGGGACATGAATTAACAGGACCGTGTGGACAGATATATGTCCCTGCCCCAAAGGGAAGCTTTCTGCCATGAATCTTCCCACCAACAATAAAAAAAAAGGCCTCAGTTCAGGCAGCGTGCTAAAACATGCTGTCCCTCGCCGTGCTCATTTACGTGGAGAGAACTTTCTGGATTGCTACCACCCCCGGGTGGAAATTTTCGAGGAAGATTTATGAAAGACGTACACATTTGCATTAACTGTGTGATATGTGTGATCATGTGTTTTTTTTCTGCCACAAATGACTACAGTAGGCTATGTACAGTATATATATATATATATATATATATATACACACACACACACACACACATACATGTACACAACTTGTTTATCATAATTACAACTATATCACATCATATTGATATACAGATATGGCGAATGGTCTTTCATGTGAATAAATCTCAACACCAAGAGTTGGTTTGAGAGAGAAAGTGCGTGCGAGAGAGAGAGAGAGAGAGAGAGAGAGAGAGAGACCCTTAACCCTTTAGTGGTGTTCAGGTCTGTAGGAACCCAGAAAAAAAAATGAAGCAAATGATCATAATTTAAACCTGAGATCCATTAGCAATTGGTCATTTCCAGCCAAAAAAAACAAAACACATTTTCAACGACTTCACACTTTCCGGCCCCGTTCTCCCAGCACCACACAGAGGTTAAAGTTACGCTGGACGTGTTACAGCAGCTACATGTACTGGAAATATGTCTCGGAGAAGCATTCACCAGCAACACTGTACGAACAGGTTCAGGAGATGAATGAAAAACGTTCAACGTACACGAGATTAGGCCATCAAAGCAGTTCATATATTCCTGATTGTACATATTAATGCCTGCAGGGTCGTGTATGCTTCTGCTTCTTACCTTTGCCTGAAGCCGTTTATAATCCTTTACTTTTCCCCGTCTCCTCCGTCACTTTAAATTATAAAACTGTGCATAATCAATGACTTTTCCCTGGACATGTTGTCGCAACGTATCCGCACATTACGCGCATTTCCGGAGCACGCGTTTGTGTCTTTTCTTTTAAAATCAAATAGTAGACACACACAGGCTATGACATGTATAGGGAGAGAGGGAGAGAGAGGGAGAGAGAGAGAGAGACACCACAGTTTCCTGCTCGCACCCCCAACCCTCTCCTCCCCACGTTTTCCCGCCCATCCTCGCAGCCAGAATCGGAACCGATGGGGTCTCCCAAGCAAGGTGACAGCTCGCTGAGACAGCACAGCACAGGTGTGCTCGGGGTGACAGTTCGGAGGTTGAGGGGGGAAGGGGGGGGGGGGGGGGGGGGGTGACGCGTCACACGTTCACTGTGCGGGACGTTTCCACGGCAGGGTTTCCAGTCCCAGGCCTTGCCGCCATCTTCACACCCCCGAGGTGATGGGTTCCCGGATTAGGACAGTATATAGACACGCCGGCCTGTCTTTTTTTTTCCATGGGAATCACCCCCCCATACTGGCCGCCCTGACCCATGACATTTACATTACATTTACATTTACAGCATTTATCAGACGCCCTTATCCAGAGCGACTTACAATCAGTAGTTACAGGGACAGTCCCCCCCTGGACACTTAACTTAGGGTTAAGTGTCTTGCTCAGGGACACAATGGTAGTAAGCGGGATTCGAACCCGGGTCTTCTGGTTCATAGGCGAGTGTGTTACCCACTAGGCTACTACCACCCTACACATGACCCCGTGGCCCCGTGTTCTCCGCACTTCACGCACGCCTGCCAGTAAATCCCAGGCAGATTTACAGAAGACCGAGGAGCGCTTAACCATCTCTCAGGCCCTTCCTCCAGATGGACCGTCCGTCTCAGACACGTCCATCTAGGAGACTCGGGGCCTTTGTGTTGGACAAGTTTGAACTTGTGCCGGTGACGGGCGGCGTCGCGCCTCTCCCCAAGTCCACCGCATTCTTTCCGCCCACAGCGCCATCACTCCGCTGAGTGACGTGCTCTTGGGGGACAGGCCCCAGTGTGGGAACCCCGCGGTGCACGTCCTCCAGAAGATGGCAGCAGGGGCATCTGCATCTTCGCGGCCTCGTCCATCTCTGAAACCTCGACCTCCTCAGAACCGGCTCTGAGCAGCGGAACGGGGGTCAGAAGATCAGTGGCAGCGGCGTCCCACGACCGTGTGAGTCGCTGGGGAGGGAGGAGCAGATAGACGGAGAGGAAGAGAGCGAGGAGGGGAGAGGAGAGGAGGGGGAGGCGTGTTTATTTAAGTCTTAGACAGGGCGCAGACTACAGAGCATAATGAGAAACAGATCTTTCGGGAGGGAGGGAGGGAGGGAGAGGGAGGCGAGGAGGACATGGGGGAGGGACGAGGCGGCCGGAGCAGGGGGGTGGAGAGTGGGGACGGCGACAGGGGAGGAAGAGCGCCGCTCTCCATCGTCCCCCTGCCTGGAACCCAACATCTGGCCCCACGAAAGCCCACCTCGTCGCCAGCGTACAGGAAGCGGCTCTTTCACCGTAAAACACGTTTATTTGCGAGTTCAAACGATGGTAACCATCTTCTCCAAAGCGGGGAATGTCTGTGGTCGTGAGGGATGAAGAAATGTGGGGAGAAGATGTTGGTGGCCCAGCAACCAATCAACGCCTGGGAAGCGTGGAGAGGCTGGGAAGAGGGGGTCTCTCTGATGGACAACGGGGTTGTCCTATGAGGACGGAGCGTCGGAGGGAAGCCCACCCAGCGGCAATTAAGGGTAGAGGACTTGGGGGGGGGGGAGAAAAAGTTCGATAAAAGTTCTCCGTCCCCTTCATCTCGACCGAGACCGCGGCCGGCGCCCGTGGAGATGACGGAGGGACGTCGGCGGGGGGAGAAGGAGACTTTGGGACCGGCCTGACGCGGAAAGGGATGGTTTCTGGAGGAGCGACGGGCTTTTCCGGCGGAGCATGAGCCGCGGGAGGGAGGACTCGCCCGCGACCGGCCGCGGGGACGCCGACACGCTCTTCTCCTCCGCCGCCGCGGGGATGGGGGCTGCGCCCGGACCCGGACCCGGACCCGGACCCGGACCCGGACCCGGACCCGGACCCGGCTGGGAGGAGGGCGAGTTCGACTTCAAGCTGGTGTTCGAGGAGGACCAGAGCCGCGGTAGTGACACTTTACACTTCACAGAGTGTCACTGTCGTCCCCCATCAGCAGGAAACGTCGCCGTTCGGCTCCCCGGAGGTGCTCGGCGGTGCTCGGCGATGCTCGGAGATGTTTGTGTGTGTGTGTGTGTGTGTGTGTGTGTGTACTGGAGACGGGCGGAACGCAATGTGCTTTTAATCAGCTGTGCGTGTGAGTGGAGTTAACTGCTGCCATCTGGGCCCAACCTCTGGATCTCCGGACCTCCTCCCCATTGGCACACACGCGCGGCCCCCCTCCTGGCATGCGGGGCCCGGGTCACCCCGGGGCCCGGGCGCGACGCTGTCACTGTCGCCTGTTCGCTGCGACCAGATGAACCCGTGCATGAATTTGGCCCGATAAAATGATCAGGCCTCTCGGCCACAACAGGAAGTCGAAGCTGTTGGGGAACCACGTGCATTTACCAGACGCCCTTATCCAGAGCGACTTACAGTCAGTAGTTACAGGGGACAGTCCCCCCCCTGGGGACACTCGGGTTTAAGCGTCCTGCTCAGGGACACGATGGTAGTAAGCGGGGTTCTAACCCTGGTTCATAGGCGAGTGTGTTACCCACTAGGCCGCTACCACCCTACTACTACTTTTATTTAATGGGGTCAGGAATAGCAGGTTTTGTGGACCTCAAGGAGACGATTTAAAACCAGGCCTTCACCTGATCTTCAGATCCGGTGCTGCTTCCCGAGTACGACGCGGAATTCCCGTCACCCGTTTTGCCTGTTTAAATACTTGACTGACACTCAGAATATGTGATAAGGTTACGTCATGCGATTTGGACCGAGACAAAAATAAGGCATTCACATTTACATTTACAGCATTTATCAGACGCCCTTATCCAGAGCGACTTACAATCAGTAGTTACAGGGACAGTCCCCCCCTGGAACAACTTAGGGTTAAGTGTCTTGCTCAGGGACACAATGGTAGTAAGTTGGATTTGAACCTGGGTCTTCTGGTTCATAGGCGAGTGTGTTACCCACTAGGCCACTACCACCCTAGACATACTAGTATGTAGCAACAAATGATGTCATTGTTGAAAATATGAGTGTTTGAAGCTGCGTTCTATATGAAAACAGGTACAGGAAAATGAGTTTGATATTCAGATCCGTGCAACTACATTTAGTAACATTTGTCCATCCCTGCCCGCTCGACATCCAGTCCAGAACGTTCTGTCAGTGTTGGCCCAGTGAAAAGAGTGAGTTTTGCATCGATGTGCGTAAGTGAGAACTGGTGAATTTATATTCAGGGTCTCGGGGACACGTTGTCGGCTGAACACGTTCGTCACTGTCGCTGTTGACTGTGACAGGTTTCGTGTTTTGTCCTCGCTGTTCACGGTAGCTACCACTTTTCTTTCGGGTGGAGTAACCAGAGCATTTTGAAGCAGAAACGAGCCAAAATAGTTTTGTCAAAAAGAGATTTATTAAGCGGCTCGGCAGGACTTTGATGTTGCGCTAGGTGTCTTGAAATGCTCTTATTTTTCTCGCGCTTATTGAAGCTTCTCCTAGTCTTACCGAGAATGAGAACTTTTGGAAAGAAGCATGTGGTTTGTTTTCCAAGCGAATCTTAAATTTTCCCCTCATACGTGGGCCGTGTTGTAAGCGTTCGCGTTGAAAAGGAGCCCAGCTTTAAAACGCTTGTGAATTTAATCATTTCTTGTAGCCGACACATCTTTTTTATTACTTGGTAAACGCTCCGTGTTGGTATTTATTGAGGCAAGGATGGCAATTACTGGAAGTGAAGCAACGGCAACCTGGAACTTTCTGTTCTAGAGTTTTTGCAGTCGCGTGTCTTTCGTTATATATCGTTTTCGGCCGTGCGGACCGCCGGTTGCCCCCTCCTCTAATGGGCTCCGTTTCTCTTTCGTCCTGCCACAGACACCCAGCTGGCATCCTCGCACGTTGGCCAGCCCCTGGGCATCCCTTCCCCGCCCAGCGCAGCCAATCCCAGGGCTGGAATGCACTCTCCGCCTCCGAGACGGGCGCTGGTGCGGGAGCTGAGCGGAACGTATGAGAGTCTCCCAGCGAGATCCGTACAGGTAGGTAAAGGACCATGTCGTGAGATGAGCCTTGCGGGCCCGGGCTGTTCTGATCACCGTCATTCTGTAAGGTGTCGGAATCCAGGGTGCTGGAATGTCCCAGCATTCAGATCACCACCATCTCCCCTGAGGATGACTCCGCCCTGGCAGGGGGTGGATACTGGGAGCGGGAACGCCTCTACCTGCCTCTGCTGGACCCCTTCTGCTATCGCGACAACGTGACAGGGGCGGGTTCACTGAGCCCCAGCCCCGCCTCCAGCCCCTCCTCCCGCGGGTGGCTCAGCCCAGCTTCCAGCTGCGACTCGCTGCTGGTGGAGGAGGACGAGCTGAACGAAACCGCTTCCCACTTCTGCCTCTCACCCTCCCAGCGGCCCACCTCTCCGGGGGGGAAGAAGCGCAGGAACTCGCCCCTGGCCTCGCCGTGCGCCTCCCGGAGGAGCAGTTACTCGGAGGAGCATCCCTCCGCCCCGGAGCTGGGGGACTGTGGCCCTCACTCGCATAATCCAGCCAGCAGCTGTGAGCTGAACATCCCCCAGAAGACCAGGAAGACTTCGCTGGAACAGGTGTTGGCTGGAGAGAGTGTGTGTGTGTGTGTGTGTGTGTGTGAGTGTGTGTGTCGCTGAAGAAAAACACACTCATGCACCATGCGCGTGTTGTGTGTCTCTTTTGATATCGCTAGGTGTCGCCCAGGGACGCGGACCAGGAGGAGCCTTCAACCCCGAGCCCCCACTGCCCTCTGACCGAGCCCCTGCCGCTGAGGCGAGACCCTCCTTCCATGGGCATGGACTACCTGTCCGTGCCCCCTGCTCTCGGCTGGGGGAGAACCAGGGCCAGTGCACACAGTCCTCTGTTCAGGTTGCTCTCTCTTCATGCACCAGATTAGTATTTGCCACAAAAACCAATAGGCCTATACACCACAACTAAAAACCTATTAACATTTATCCTGGTCAAGGATTAATTTCACCATCATTATTAAGGCAGATTTGTAGGACTAGTGTTAGTGTGACTTGGGAAAATAGGGAAAGAGATTAGTTAGTATGGATGTGGATGATTCTGCATAGATGCAGTGCAGAACATTTTGGTTATAATTATAATGATGTTGCTTGGTGATTTTCTGGCGGCAGTATAGCTGTTCTAGTTAGAAAGTAGTGCCGGTAGTGACTGTGACTGCCTGATCTGAGGACAGTTCCACTCTGGGCTGGAGTTTGGACTGAAATTGACGGCATAAGCGCTTCATGCAGCGTTTATTTGAAGTGTCCCATGTGGACACTTTGATTTGCTGCATTCAGTTTGCGAATGGCAGAAGAAAAAGCGGTGGCTACAGCCATCTGTGTGAACGAGGCCTCATTTCACTGAAATATCTGACAACACAATGTACAGTTGATGGGATAGTCGTGATCGCATCGAATCGTGAGACCAGTGAAGGTTCAGAACCCTGAAATGTGTAACAAATGTTAACAGGTCCAATGCTCTGCCACCGCTGGATTGGCCACTGCCGTCCCAGTTTGACCAGTATGAGTTGCGTCTTGAGGTGCAGCCACGCCCACATCACCGCGCCCACTATGAGACTGAAGGCAGCCGTGGAGCCGTCAAAGCATCACCTGGAGGTCATCCCGTCGTGAAGGTTATATCCTCTCTGCCTTTATTAATGGTTTCAAGCATTTGCACACAGATGGCATCACAAAAACAATGCAGAGTATCTGGGGACCACGCCAATGACCAAACCAAACATACACATAGATTATCAACACTTGATTTCAAGCATTCTGGTTGTTGAACTAGTCAGAATGACATTTATGAACACGCTTACTGTGGTGTCGAAAGTCTATATGAATATACATTTGCTTTTATTTATGAACGGATGGTGGTAGCCTAGTGGGTAACACACTGGCCTAAGAACCAGAAGTCCCGGGTTCAAATCCCACTTACTACCATTGTGTCCCTGAGCAAGACACTTAACCCTGAGTGGCTCCAGGGGGGGACTGTCCCTGTAACTACTGATTGTAAGTCGCTCTGGATAAGGGCGTCTGATAAATTCGGTAAATGTAAATGTAATGGATCGTGCCTGTCTGCGTGCATGCATTAATGAGATAAAAGTCAGGAAAACTCGTATGGAGATCTGTGGAGAACGTGCCAGTTTATATTTAATCTTTCTCTTTCTTCTGTCTCAGCTGCTGGGCTACACCGAAAGACAGACGCTCTCCTTGCAGGTGTTTGTGGGAACTGCTGATGACAGGTCCATCCGGCCCCATCCATTCTATCAAATACACCGGTACTACTGCTGCACCTTCAGCGATTGTTGCCTCCTTGTTTGTTTTTCTGTCTGCCCGACTACGGTTTGTTCTTTGTCTCAGAGTGACAGGGAAAATGGTGGGCACTGCCAGCCAGGAGAGCATCCAGGCAGGGACAAAGCTGCTTGACATCCCCCTCAATCCCGAGACCAACATGACTGCATTGTAAGAGAGCGAGAAAATGTGCTGTCCTTGTATCAGTAGCGTGTCTGCGTAGCGCGTCTGTGTTTGACAGTCCTCTGGCCCTCAGAATTGACTGTGCTGGGATTCTGAAGCTGAGGAATTCTGACATCGAGCTCAGGAAAGGAGAGACAGATGTCGGTAGGAAAAACACACGTGTGCGGCTTGTCTTCCGCACACACGTCCCACTGGCTCCAGCCCTCATCCCTCCAGGGAGGGTCCTTGCCCTGCAGGTGGCTTCACTGCCCATTGAGTGCTGTAAGTGGTTACTTCACTTCAAATTTACCTCAAAATCGCACCTTATATCCTGAAAATCACAGTTTACATCAGAACCACCTGTAACCCGCCTCCTATTTCACAGCCTCATATCATACCTCACCTTTAACCCACCTCCTATTTCACAGCCTCATATCAAACCTCACCTTTAACCCACCTCCTATTTCACAGCCTCATATCATACCTCACCTGTAACCCGCCTCCTATTTCACAGCCTCATATCATACCTCACCTGTAACCCGCCTCCTATTTCACAGCCTCATATCAAACCTCACCTTTAACCCACCTTCTATTTCACAGCCTCATATCATAACTCAGCTGTAATCCATCTCCTCTTTCACAGCCTAACATCACACTTCACCTGTAACCCACCTCCTATTTCACAGCCTCATATCATAACTCAGCTGTAATCCATCTCTTCTTTCACAGCCTAACATCACACTTCACCTTTAACCCACCTCCTATTTCACAGCCTCATATCATAACTCAGCTGTAATCCATCTCTTCTTTCACAGCCTAACATCACACTTCACCTGTAACCCACCTCCTATTTCACAGCCTCATATCAAACCTCACCTTTAACCCACCTCCTATTTCACAGCCTCATATCATACCTCACCTGTAACCCGCCTCCTATTTCACAGCCTCATATCATACCTCACCTGTAACCCGCCTCCTATTTCACAGCCTCATATCAAACCTCACCTTTAACCCACCTTCTATTTCACAGCCTCATATCATAACTCAGCTGTAATCCATCTCCTCTTTCACAGCCTAACATCACACTTCACCTGTAACCCACCTCCTATTTCACAGCCTCATATCATAACTCAGCTGTAATCCATCTCTTCTTTCACAGCCTAACATCACACTTCACCTTTAACCCACCTCCTATTTCACAGCCTCATATCATAACTCAGCTGTAATCCATCTCTTCTTTCACAGCCTAACATCACACTTCACCTGTAACCCACCTCCTATTTCACAGCCTCATATCAAACCTCACCTGTAACCCACCTCCTATTTCACAGCCTTATATCAAACCTCACCTGTAACCCGCCTCCTATTTCACAGCCTCATATCATACCTCACCTGTAACCCGCCTCCTATTTCACAGCCTCATATCAAACCTCACCTTTAACCCACCTCCTATTTCACAGCCTCATATCATAACTCAGCTGTAATCCATCTCCTCTTTCACAGCCTAACATCACACTTCACCTGTAACCCACCTCCTATTTCACAGCCTTATATCAAACCTCACCTGTAACCCGCCTCCTATTTCACAGCCTCATATCATACCTCACCTGTAACCCGCCTACTATTTCACAGCCTCATATCATACCTCACCTGTAACCCGCCTACTATTTCACAGCCTAACATCACACTTCACCTGTAACCCGCCTCCAATTTCACAGCCTCATATCATACCTCACCTGTAACCCACCTCCTATTTCACAGCCTCATATCAAACCTCACCTTTAACCCACCTCCTATTTCACAGCCTCATATCAAACCTCACCTTTAACCCACCTCCTATTTCACAGCCTCATATCATACCTCACCCGTAACCCACCTCCTATTTCACAGCCTCATATCATGCAACTCACCTCTCCTCCATATTCTCTTTAGACTAAATAAATTCAGTTCAGTCACCCTCTGCTTATAAGTCAGGAATCATTCTTTTAGGCCTGCATTGAGCTACTTATAGAGCAAGAATTGTCTCAGTGTTTATGGTTGATCTTTACAAGAAAAAAAAAAGATATTTTTTCAGCTGCCAGTTATATGCCCAGATATGATTTAGACTGAGATTCTGCTGTAGCATTTATGTTGCCATCTCAACAACATGTGAATTTACCGGATTGCTGCTCATGTTAGATCATTGTACCTCACCTGCAAGATAACATTTCTTCATCTGTCATGTTTATTTCTTTATGCAACATCACTCAGTACATTCCACGATATCCCTGCCAGAATTATAGCCCACATACTTCACCAACCTCACATCACACCCCACCCTAAAATATAATAACTTCCCTTCCACAACATCATATTACTGTACCCTGTAACCTTTCCCCCATTCTCACATCGTACCTCACCCAAAAACATAACAACATATCGCACATATCGTATCACACAAATGACTGTGTACCACCACAGCCTTATTGTCCAGGTTATAATATTTCAACCTCACATCATAACATCATCCTTGTGCTTAAATAACTGTACTCTCCAGCACAGCGCTCTGCTCAGGAGCTGCCCGTGGTTGAGTCCGTCAGTCTGACGTATTGCTCAGTAGAAGGGGGAGAGGAGATGCTGCTGGGTGGGGCCAACTTCCTGCCCACCTCCCGAGTGCTTTTCATGGAGAGAGGATCAGGTCTGATAATGTTACTAGTGTGTGTATGTGTGTGTTTAGTTGAGTATTTAAGTATATAACATTTATATAAGTATATAACATCAGATTTACATATTTTGCATGTTTCATGGCTTGTTGCAGATGGGAAGCTGCACTGGGAGGAGGAGGCACATGTGGATCGGGATAAGAGTAGCGAGGTGCACTTATTTTCCATAATAGTGTCTCTACAATTAGATCAGTGCAATAAACTCTATAAATTATAGCACACTTTTTTTCAGTCACAATTTAGGAGAATTATGTAGAAAAATTATGACAGATTATCTTTCTGGTTTATTTCCATAAATATATGCTTATAACTGTTACAATTTGAACCATTGTAATTTGTGTAGAGTGCATTTATATGCTTAAGATTCAAGATTCAAAATAAAAATCTTGAATTTTGTAAACAAAGTACATATAAATGCAAAAAAATGTTAGAAAATTAGTTTTGGGGCTGCACATTAATGACAATATGACTGCTCACATGTAATATTTTATTGCCTAGATGTGGCTAAAAACCTCAGAACTATTCATCTGGACTGCATTGTTAGTGTAATTGCGTTATAGTGATATAAATCAGCATTCATGCACCACAGCTTAGAGAACTTGGAGTGTGCTGGACATCTCTGCTGCTTTTTGTTGGCCAGTGCTTGCTGTGTGTGCGAGTCCCACCGTACAGCGATCTGACCGCGAGTCGTCCGGTGCCCGTTTGCGTCTACGTCTCCAACGGGAAGAGAAAAAGAAGCAGCACTCACTGTTTCAAGTACCTGCCCAGTAAGTTTCAATGGTTTTTATGCAATTTACGATGCATCATTAGATGCATTTTTGCACATAATCATAATCACATAATCATTTTTGCACATAATCATTGCACTGCCTTTTTTATAAATATGTTCATACTTATTTTCCATCTCCTGCACATATCACTTTATGTATATACATAACTTATTTGAACTGTATCCTGCACTTGCTGCTTATTGCACTTCTGGTTAGACCTAAACTACATTTCGTTGCCGTGTACTTGTACATGTGGAATGACAATAAAGTTGAATCTAATCTAATCTGTGTTCTGTCACCTGGCACTGACAATTTTTTTCTTGTCACGAAATTTCTAGCCGCTTTCAAGGAAGAAGACCCCCTTTTATCCCCTCCCTCTGTTTTGTCACTGGAGGGGGTGACTCTTGGGCTCCCCTCAGACAGAGGTCTGCATCTTAAAGGGGATACCCCATCGGAGGAGAGGGGACTGCCTTTTCATCTGCCCCCATACCCCATCGACTGCTCTTACCCCGGCTACCCAGAGGAGTACTGCTCCAAGCCAGAAGGTCTTGAAGAAATGAGAATGGGCAGAGGGTCTCTCTCCGAAAGGCAGCCGAGTTTTGAGAACTTGGAGCTGGGCTTCACTGAGCTCCTGCCTCCTCTATACCCCCGTGTTCCCCAGCCCCCCTCTCCGTCTCCTTCCCCCTGGCTGGACTCTCCGTACCTTTCCTCCTCTCCGTCCCCCTCGCACTCCTCCTCGCTCAGCCCGTTTCCCGCCAGCAGTCCCATCTCCACTTCTCCTCTTCCTCCTTTCCCTCACTCCCCCTATCCACAGTGCCCTTACCCCCCAGAGATCTGTCCGTCTCCGCCCCAAAATCCCAGCCATTACCAGGACCTGTACCCACCACCATACAGCCAGTACGAAGCATGGGAGCAGCAGGGCATGGATTCCATCGACAGCGAGGCCGCTGCTGGGGCGAAGCTGCAGGAAAACGCTGCGGATTTTGCAGGACCTTCCTCCATGCACAACATCACACTGGAGGAAGGCGAGTACCTGATGCTCGATGTTACCTCCTGCACCACTTCCATATTTTATATCAAGGATGACTGATTAATTTTTTTTTTTTTTTTCCATTGTCTCCACAGTGAACGAGTTTATAGGAGAAGATATCAGATCCTTTCGGTCTGCTCCACACATGGACAGCAGACCTGCATGACAACGAGATGTGTTAATCACAACCCCAATTAAGTGCATTAATACATTTGTATCACCTTTTCTATATGTTTTTTTATTCTTTACTGTACATTGCATGACAATGACAATATGTGAGAGGACGGCAGGTCTTGTTCCGCTGTTGATGGGCAGTCTACAGCTGTAAGTATGTTTATAAAAAATTCACAGGACAGCATATGTGAAGGAAACTAATGTTTTAACCTGTTTGCTAAATTATGAAATAAATGGCGGAGCAGTTAACCTATTCATTTTTCCTTATATATTTCATATCTTATATTTTATATATATTGTGTTTTACGCTGTTCCCTGATTTACACATGTAGTTTGACCCCAGCTGATAGGCACTATATTAATGTATATAAAATCTTTCCATTTGGAACTTTTATTTTGAGACGTCGCATACCTTCAAAGATCCTTAAATTGGACAAGCACCTGTAATATTTAGCATTTTCATTATTTATTGGCTGCAGCAATTGAAAAGCCGCGTGTATACAGGGAGTGCAGAATTATTAGGCAAGTTGTATTTTTGAGGAATAATTTTATTATTGAACAACAACTATGTTCTCAATGAACCCAAAAACTCATTAATATCAAAGCTGAATGTTTTTGGAAGTAGTTTTTAGTTTGTTTTTATTTTTAGCTATTTTAGGAGGATATCTGTGTGTGCAGGTGACTATTACTGTCCATAATTATTAGGCAACTTAACAAAAAACAAATATATACCCATTTTAATTATTTCTTTTTACCAGTGAAACCAATATAACATCTCCACATTCACAAATATACATTTCTGACATTCAAAAACAAATCAGCGACCAATATAGCCACCTTTCTTTGCAAGGACACTCAAAAGCCTGCCATCCATGGATTCTGTCAGTGTTTTGATCTGTTCACCATCAACATTGCATGCAGCAGCAACCACAGCCTCCCAGACACTGTTCAGAGAGGTGTACTGTTTTCCCTCCTTGTAAATCTCACATATGATGATGGACCACAGGTTCTCAATGGGGTTCGGATCAGGTGAACAAGGAGGCCATGTCATTAGTTTTTCTTCTTTTATACCCTTTCTTGCCAGCCACGCTGTGGAGTACTTGGACGCATGTGATGGAGCATTGTCCTGCATGGAAATCATGTTTTTCTTGAAGGATGCAGACTTCTTCCTGTACCACTGCTTGAAGAAGGTGTCTTCCAGAAACTGGCAGTAGGACTGGGAGTTGAGCTTGACTCCATCCTCAACCCGAAAAGGCCCCACAAGCTCATCTTTGATGATACCAGCCCAAACCAGCACTCCACCTCCACCTTGCTGGCGTCTGAGTCGGACTGGAGCTCTCTGCCCAGCCACGGGCCCATCCATCTGGCCCATCAAGACTCACTCTCATTTCATCAGTCCATAAAACCAGAAAAATCTGTCTTGAGATATTTCTTGGCCCAGTCTTGACGTCTTGACGTTTCAGCTTGTGTGTCTTGTTCAGTGGTGGTCGTCTTTCAGCCTTTCTTACCTTGGCCATGTCTCTGAGTATTGCACACCTTGTGCTTTTGCAATTTTAAGAGTGCTGCATCCCTCTGCAAGATATCTCACTATTTTTGACTTTTCTGAGCCTGTCAAGTCCTTCTTTTGACCCATTTTGCCAAAGGAAAGGAAGTTGCCTAATAATTATGCACACCTGATATAGGGTGTTGATGTCATTAGACCACACCCCTTCTCATTACAGAGATGCACATCACCTAATATGCTTAATTGGTAGTAGGCTTTCGAGCCTATACAGCTTGGAGTAAGACAACATGCATGAAGAGGATGATGTGGACAAAATACTCATTTGCCTAATAATTCTGCACTCCCTGTATAAGTTCACAGATATGCATGACTGTGTGAAAGTGAAGATTTCTATTTTTTTTTTTTTCTGAATGAGTTAGAGAAAATACAGCGAAGATCTGTGAATGACTGTCGAATACAGGACCCACTGCTAATTTACTCAGGTCAGATTATCGATGTTGCATAACTCTTTTTAACAAGCTGCTTCTTGGCACTCTGTGCTCTCATCCATTTTCCAAAAATAATGCATCATGCTACAAGTAGCGTGGATTCGAGCATGCAATGTGGATATTTCCACGGTAGGCCGGTAAAATCAAAATCTCTCCCATTGGCCAAATTTTTACTGCACAGTAAAATGACTAATGGAAGACAATTTCCATCCAAATACAGGCAATACATAGTAAAAAGGCTGGAACATTGCCTGTATCAAAGGAGAATATATTATTAGTGCTGATTAGTGCTGTCAAAATGATCATATTTAATCATTTGAAATATTTAACATGCCATTAATTCATTCGTATGCTCACATGCACACGATGCATCAGTGCTTGAGGCTGGGCGTGTCCGCTATGCAGCTAATCATTGGACATTTTGAAGAATCAATCCCAAATCAATCATTTGATGCATTGGATGTGTGTTTGTCAGTCTATGTATGTGTGGTCAGCAGTTGTAGAGTCCAATACCGTTTGGCAGGAAAGACCTTCTGAATATCTCCTACCACTGAAGGAGCTGCTCAATGCTGTCAGGGTCTCCTGCATGGGGTGGGAGATGTTGTCCAACAAGGATTATATCTTAGCCACCAGTCTCCTGTCACTCATCACCTCCACTGGGTCCAGAGGACATCATAGAACAGAGCTGGTGCTCCGGATTAGCCAAGGTACCTGTAGCTCTCCACAGCCTCAATGGCACCCGTCCACAAAGTCCCGGGTCAGTTCTCTGTACTGCTAGCCATCCCCATTCGTACTGAGGCCGACTATTGCAGATGGTGGAGATGGTGCAGATGGTGAGTGAAGTCTGCAGTGTAGATAGTGAAGAGGAACGGTGGCAGAACCGTTCTCTGGGGTTCCCGCACTGCAGAACCTTCTGCAGAGGGAATCACAGATCTCCCTGATCCCTTCCAGTATATTCCCGTGGTTAAACCATGTCTTATGGTTAGACTATTCTGATTCGAATTGTTTGTAATTACAATAAAGGCGCCATGTTATGAATATGCTGTGGAGGAAACACTGCCCTCTGTTGGGCATTTTGAATGGCTGGCTGTGTGATTGCATGTGGAGAGCAGATTTATTTGATGAAATTACCAGAAAGAGGGCATGAAAACATGGTTATAGCAGATTTGATTTAAGATGCTTTTCAACTCTTAAGAAAAGAGGCGAATGATGGACGGTGGCTGCTGAGTGCTTGGATTCAGCTGGGAGGCAGACCCAGATAAAACATGAACATACCTACACAGGCTCCGGGTTTTTGGAATATTTGGCAGCCGAGGGCATTAGATTAGAACCACACATTTTAATAAGTCTCATGGCCAGAGTCTTGTAGCTGGTGGCATGAAAAGACTCTGATATTCCAAACAAGCTGCATTTTAAGATTTATCTTTAATGAAGACCCTCGCTTGTATCTTTATCAAGCTGTGGCCTCCCCCAAGCAAGCAAGAGGTGTCACCAGGTGTGCCAAATGGCCTGTGCAAAATGAAAAACGGCAAATGGCCTTAGGTGCCATGGCGGGAAAGTCTTGTTGGGGGTGGATGACCGCTATATGGATAATCTGATTGGTCTGTGGCAGCCTTGTTGGGAGTCAAATTTTGAGTATTAAAAAGTTTGTCTTGAAGGTCGCAGCCTCTTCTTTTCCTCCTCCATTGGGGGATCACTACCCCATCAGATGCTGGGGTTCTGGGCCTTTCTCCTCTTGCCCCACTTCCGCAGGGCCAGGCTGCGGAAGTGGGGCATCCCTGTAACTTCTACTGTGCCGTGTCTCTGTATATCCAGGTAACATCAGATAAGTTAAATACATTGATAATAATGAATGGAGTCCGATTAACAAGGTAAATGCTTCTTTGTCCTTTTTTGGTGCTTTTTATGACTGTAGAAATGTGCTGACTCGCTATGCACAAAAAAACACAAGAACGCTACAATGACAGGAGGCTCGTCTATAGTTGTCAGAATCGTGTCATGTCCTGATTTAAATGAAATCCAGTCTCCTTCATGGAGACCATTCCAGGTCATGTTACACCGCACACTATGGGAAAACGGTTTTCTTCTGAACTGTCTGTGCACACAAGTTTATTGAATCTGCACTAATATTTACTGTTCTGATGAACAGCAGCTAGGCCTATTTTTATGAACCCAGTCGCGGTTTCTAGCGTTTAAGGCCAAATAAATTGAGCTCTGTTTGCAAGACATCCCTCTGAAGCCAAAGTGATTCCTGTAGCCCGACACTGAACCCTTTCACAAATGAGCCAGTGTTGATTTATGTTAATTAGAAAGATACGTAGTCCTAAAATTTAACCCTGAGGTGCCTCACTGTTATCGTGCTTCTGACTGTTCAGTGTCTGGTGATCCAAGCTTCTAATGTTCTTATTATACCTGTCAAAGAGGCTCTGGAAATTCGAGTATGAATAAGCATACAGTGGTGGCATGAGTAAAGCGCCACCCACACACACTCCGCCTGGAGAGGGCACCAGAGCTCACCGAACCTTACCACCAGCCCCCCTCTGACCTCTGTCAGCCCCTAAACCTGCCGGTCAGTTCCTCACGGGTTCCTGATCGCTGGACACAACAATAAATAGTGAGAACAGGCACACAGTTCAAAAAGCTCCATCAGATTAATTCGACTGAAGCACAGTGTGTAAAAAGGAGCTACACCAATAAAATAAAAAAAAAAACAGTGATGATATAAAATCAAATATAAATAGTAAAGGATTTAAAGTTAAGTAAAAAATTCCAGCTAATTTTTTTTTTAAGATTCAGATATGATCATAATCGCTTTTATTGATGTGAAGGCTGCATTGTGCCATTTTGGAGCAGTTTGGAGGAACACTGCTCCAGTGTTGCGGGTTGAACAGAGGTTTGTGGACGAGATCCCGCCTCTAACGTGAGGCATGTGCTTTTAGTAAGGGGCTGATAAGTGCCCGTACGTCCCATGACTTTGATGTAGAAAACGTCACCAGATGCAACATGTTGAGTGAGAGCTTGCAATCGCGGTGAAGTGTGTGTTTCTCGACTAACCCATACAAAGCAACCGGTTGCCATGGTTTTAGAGCCCCACCCAGTGATTCTATTACCTTTCACTTCCTGTCAACAGAAGAGGAAGGCATGACATTTCCTGCACTTCCTACCCCCGGCTAAAGTGCTGACTGCTGAGTGATTGACTTGTATGATCTTGTGCATATAGATTTCATTTATCATAACTGCTCTGAATTCAGAGGGTTTTCATTTGCATGTCCAAGTGGCTCATGCTGCAGTAGTGTGCATGCCTTGTATCTGAATCTAGAAGCAGACCTGATTAACACATTAACAAAGAGATTCTGCTGGAAATAAGGTTAGGAAAATAATGCTGGATTCGTTATCTGATCCCACATCCCTCCTGACCTCTTTGTGACTTCCAACCCCCACCGTCAACATATGGCCTCATGTGCTGATCTCCCCATCCTGTGTAACGTGGTGAAACAGGGCTGCCTGGGGTAGGGCCGGAAGCGGTGGTGATGGATCAAGAGTGATTACTGTTATTACGTTATTGATCATTATTTAGAGGCATCTGTGGATTTACTACAGTTTTGTTCTTCTGTCACACCAGGCGAGACTTTATATCCGGCCCGCTCATTTCCGGTGACACCACAAACACACCCACAAATAGCTGTTAACAAAACCCCCTTGGCCATAAATTTAAGCTCAAAGACTTTATTGTCGTTGCACAACCAAACTTAGTGTAACAGTACAACGAAATTGAGGTCCTGCCCACCACCCCCAGTGCAAAATTCCATAATCAAGAATAGAAGATTGAAAGGTAGTAACATCAGTAGAAGGAGCATATAATGCAAAATAATGCAAAATAAATACACAATAATAAGGATACTTTGTAAGAAATGTTTCATTTATTTATTTAATTTTCTTGTGAGCAAATCTCATAGTTACGTAACATAAGTCATGTGTAAAAAAACAGAGAACAAAAAAGGAACATGCCCGATATATTAAAATAAATGCATAAAAGAGAGACGTTTGCAGAAATGAATAAAAAACCTCTCTGCACCTTGCACAAGTTCTGGAGCTGGCTGTTGATAGTGCTATATAAATAAAAAAAAGATGGAAAGATAGGAAAGCAGTGAAGAATAAAAATGTCAGCGGTTGCCTGAATAAATGAAGCACTCAGCAAAATAAATTAAAAACCCACATAAAAAAAACAACATAAAAACCCACAAAAAGAAGAAAAAAAAAACATAAATTAAAGAATTGTTCTTTAAAACATTTTTACCCGTGTTGGTTGATCGCGACAGGAGGTAAAAAAAAAAAAAAAAATGTAGTCATTGTTTAGTCCTAACACAGAGAAGCCTGATCTGAGAACAGTACCACAGCATTGAGTGCCACTCACACCCGTTGGTCTCTCAGAAAAAAAGCTTTTAGCGCTTTTATCTTTAGTGGGATCAGAAGACACCACTGACCTGCAATCTATCACTAATTCGACTGGCTGCAAGTTGGATAAATAGTAAATAAGAGAGGAGAAAGGGCGTGCGTGTAGAGCGCAATATATAGTTATTTAAGAGAACGATGTGGCAGGAAGCTGAAAGTGCTGAAAACCCATTAAATCTCATTCACTTTTACATTTCCGCAAACAGTCCTTCAAAATCCCCTTCCTCTCAGTCCATTTGGCACAATTTTAGAGAGACGCCATAACAAGCGAACCCAAAGCCAGGGTGGAGGGGCTGAGTGAATGAGGTCTGAACCCTGTGCAGGAGGGTCATGCTGTCAGCAACGGTGTAGAAGGACAGCGTTCCCGCCCTGTGGTCCAGGTACACCCCTATCCGAGGCGAATATGGACCCGGGACCTTACAGACCGCCTTGTTGTGCCAGAAGTAGTAGCCTTTCTTGGAGCAAAACAAGCTCCACGATTTGAGGTTGTGCCCGAAGTGAGCCTCGGCGCCGTCCCCTTTGCAGGACATGTCCCCGTAAGCCACAGCAACATTGACACCCATTCCATTCCACTCTGCCTCCCAGTAGCAGCACCCAGACAGGCCCTTACTGCTTAGCACTTGGCACCAGTAGTCGAATCGTGCTGGATGGTCAGGGCCAGAGGACTCCTTGTCTCTCACCGTCACCGCCATTTTGTCCTCAGACAGGAGGAGGTCTCTGTGTGCCGTCTTACGGTCCAGCTGGAAATTGCATGAGTCTGGAGCAGAAAGAATCACCTCAAATTGAATCATGTCTGTTTTGTTCAACATATTTAATTTATATTCACTATATTACTATAAATTCATTTTTGGAAATGTTACAATATTAACAATTATATAAAAATAACAATCATTTATATTTTTCTTGATGTTTACAGTAATAATTACTATTTGGAATAAAAATATTAAACATTTGACATTAAATGAACACCATTTCTTTACTGTACATTCACACGTTGCATCACACTAGCGCCTGAGGGTGGGCGTGTCTGCTGTGCAGGGATCACGGGAGTGGCAACCAATCGTTGTTTCTCACTTTTGACAACTTAGACACTTAACCAGCAATAAACCCGACAGATTGGTGTTTACATTTTGTTGGGTGGGTGGAGGTAACCTAGTGGGTAGCACACTCACCTATGAACCAGAAGATCCAGGTTCAAACCCCACTTACTGCCATCGTGTCCCTGAGCAAGACACTTAACCCTGAGTGTCTCCAGGGGGACTGTCCCTGTAACTACTGATTGTAAGTCGCTCCGGATAAGGGCGTCTGATAAATGCTGTAAATGCTGCGTGCTTGCACGCACAAACAATGCGAAGCAGCAAACTCAAAACGGAATTTGGAGTCGCAAAACATATATTATAGGAATATTTACTCTTAAGAATTCATCACAATTCCATTCAAGTAATCAATCACATCTTTGCGTTAATTGTGATTAATCATACTAGTAATAATTGTTACTTTAATGAAATGTCCATTCATTCATTTTCCAAATCCTTTTAACTGGTGAACGCAGGGGAACCCCATGCAGGTACGGAGACAACAGGAATTACAGTTGTTTCTCCGTGCTGTGAGACAACAGTGTTCATGCTTGTGTTCAGTGTTCATGCTCTCGACAACAACACTACATAGAACTCCATTACACACCAGCACTTTCACTCTCAATCACTCAGGACTCTTTGCACAAAATCTCTGCTCTTTTTACTTTTTTTTTATCTTTATACATTGATTGTCACTCATTTGCACACCTTCACCCTACCTGTTACACATATTTTATGTTAAAGACATAAAAGTGTAATATTTAATAAATAATAAAGTAAAGTGAAGTGATTGTCACACGTGATACGCAGCAGCACAGCACACGGTGCACACAGTGAAATTTGCATTTAACCCATCACCCTGAGTGAGCAGTGGGCAGCCATGACAGGCGCCCGGGGAGCAGTGTGTGGGGACGGTGCTTTGCTCAGTGGCACCTCAGTGGCCTTCTGATTACAAGGCCACTTCCTTAACCGCTAGGCCACCACTGCCCTCTATGTGGTTAAGTTTGCAATATTTGCATGTTGGTTTTCATTGTTTACTTGCAATATTTGCAATACTGTGGTCTGTAGCAGTCGCTAAAAGCATTTCACTGCATATCATACTGTGTATGACTGTGTATGTGACAAATAAAATTTGAATTTGATTTGAATTTTGTTTTGTGGAGTTATGAAACAGACATACAGTAGAGGAACTCTGGTCTGGTCATGGGCACTGGGCTCTGCACAATCTTCACTGTGTTGGCTGTGGACAAACAGGGTTAAATTAGAATAACCACACACATTCAATGCACATTTGGACACTGTTGAGGATGTAAATGAATTTTCATGTCTATTTTCATCTTAACAGTGTCCTCCATGCACAGGTTTCAATTAGTGTCTCACAGGTAGGAATTCTTCACGACTTTGTGGATCATCTTTGTGGTTCATGGTCAAAAGGCCATCGTGACTACTCACCTGCTCGGGATACTTTTGTCCATTCCCCCTTTAGAATGTCCTCAAGCTTCTTCTTCAGATCACAGACTGCACTGTTAACCATCCCAAAATCCAGCACTGAAGCAATTGTGATGCTAGAATTGTCCAGCAGACCAGGTCGTGTGATGAAAGGCTGGCAGCTCTGGGAAAAAAACAACAATGATAACAATAATCAGAATAAAAATAAAAATCGAACATTTTTCACAATCAGTATAAACAATGGGAGGTGTGACGATACTCTATAGTAAATGGTCTTCTGGACAACAGCAGGTCAACCTTGCAGAACATTAACCTGTTCAATTTAATCATTCATTGAAAGGCATTTGCACTCAGATGCCATACCGTCTTGTCATATTGTCAACATAAAGTTTAATTGATATGTAGCTTGACAAGGATGGAATGTAGCAAGAATGTACTGAATTCCAATACTTTACTCAAACATTTTTTTCCAATCTGTGTTTTAATGGAAAATAACACATGGAATGATACTCTAACTTGAGGGTGAAGCAAGTCAATTGGGAAACAAAACTGATAGTAGCCTAGACCACAAGGTCCTGGATTCAAACCCCACTTACAACCTTTGCAAGACCCTTAACCCTGAATGTCCCCAGGGGGCATTAAGGCATAAGGCACTCTGGATGAGGCTGTTCCTAAATGCTATAAATTTAAGTCTATCCTGTTAAAACCATAGAAAGTCACTTTTACTTGTGTCCGTGGGTCAGGTTACCTGCAAAAAGTGGAAGTGATCGTTAGTGTGCAGCAGCAGGTCCAGCTCCGCGTCCTTTTTCTTAAGCTCAGAAATGTCTCGTTCCAGTTGCGCCAGGAGCCTCTCCGCAGCCTTCTCCTGATTCAGGACCAGCTCCCGGACTTCCAGCCGCCTTCTCTCAATGGAGCCGATCAGCTCCTCAAAGAGCCTGTCGCTCTTCTCCATCGCTGCATGTCCCGAGCTCTGATTAAATCAATTTTCATGCATCATCACTGAGGTGCAGTTGGGATTAGGAGGCAGGATATAGAGGGAACAATTTGTTTCTGGAGGTTTCAGGTCTTCAAAAGCAGTTTGTCTTACCTTCAGTGAGTCCAAAGCCTGCCTCAGCTCCAGCAACTCCTTCTCCTTGGTCTGAATCCTGAGTCTGAACTTCTTTTCGTAATGCCAAGTACCCGCTATGGAAAATTATGTCAGGCTGTTGGTCTACAAATATTTGCAGCAGACGTATACTGTGGACCGAAACAGCACCGGTGCCGTGTTGTCTGCCTTGTGGACATTAGGCTTGGACATGATTGCTTTTGTCATTGTGATACTATTACCATACATGGTGACACACAACTAAATGTGTCCTCTGCATTTGACCCATCACCCTCAGCCATGAAAGGCACTCGGGGAGCATTGTGTGTGAGGATGGTACCATGATCAAGGGGACCTCGGTAGCACCTTGTGAATCGAGATATAAACCTGCTTCCGTACCCGCTAGGCCTCCACTGCCCCGCTGGAATTTTGGCATCTACTCCTCATTTGGTCTTGCACCCATGAGAAATATCTGGTGCACGTTGAATCAAATGAACCCAAAATACCAAACGAATCAGGGTGCGCAGAACAGAGGAAAAAAAACAGGACGTGAAAGGCTTAGTGGACCAGGTCCGGTGGTGGGGGTCAGTGGTGGCCTAGTGGTTAAGGAAGGTTGCCAGTTCGAATCCCGATCTGCCAAGGTGCCACTGAGGTGCCACTGAGCAAAGCACCATCCCCACAAACTGCTCCCCGGGCACCTGTCATGGCTGCCCACTGCTCACCAAGGGTGATGGTTAAAAGCAGAGGACACATTTCGTTGTATCACCGTGCGCTGTGCTGTGTATCACGATGACAATCACTTCACTTTCACTTCACTAATGTGGGTTTAAAGGGCTTATCGGCTCTCTGGACCAACAAACAGAAGCTCCAGCAGCTGGAATGAAGCTGAGTGAGTCTGAGTGATATTTATGGTGATCAGGTGTAAAGGTTTAATAAAGTAAAACTAAATCATAATGACTCTGCTGTTAAGCTATTTTCTTTAGCTGGGGATTTAGTTTTTTATGGCTTGTTCTCTGTTTTAATAATTTGGAGTTTCATTCAGTTCTGCCTTGAATAAATAAATAATAAAATATTTTTATAGCACTTGTTATCTGAGCAGCCTAATGCATATTTAATAATCTTTTGGGAAACAAAGAAGGCCTACAGTGTGTAAAAACACCTCTTTGCTCAGCAGGGTTCAAAACAACAGTACGAATCGCCCTGAATGATGGCTCCAAATAAAAAGTGCCCGAATCTGAAGGATTTGGGAAACGTTAAGGTTTTTGGGGTATGTTTTCCTGGAAATGACTCAGTGTTTTGCAGACCCAGCTATAGATATAGAATGAGGAATAGAGAGAAAACAAACCTTCGCCATGGCCTCACTTTTGCACAATGTCTGACCGCCGGCTGCAGTGTTATGAAAGAGCGCATTGGTCAATAAGAGTTCGCCCATCAGTTATTCCCATCCCAGCACAAGGGCTTTTTTGTTGTGCAGAGTGACCACATTCAAAACAGCACCCAGAGGTCCGCCAGTGCCAGGGAAAATGTTATTCAAACCCGCGTTATCTCTCATTTTACAATGGGGGAGGAGCAGGTCGATCCGACTCTGATCAGTAATAGATAGCCGGATGGCGCGCCTCCAGCATTTGAATGTGGAGTGGGAAGGAAGGTTTATTTGTTTTATTCATAGATCATTTTTACATTTTCTAGTCCATTTTCTGAGGCCGACCCAAGCCAAGTTCTAGTTGGCTTGGGTCAGGTCAATCTGGCTCGGTAAATGAGCGCTCATTTAGCAAACATGAGATTGTGGCCTATGGTACCTATCCTTTCCATATGAGTCGCTGCTGGTAAATTTGTTTCGGTTATTGGTAAATGTGTTCTATTAAATGACCATTTTAAAACGACATTTTAATTTGATTTGCAATTCTCGGCCACCGTCGTCAGGTGATGAGTTTTAATAATCGCGGAAATTATGTTTTAAACCCACAAAGAAAGCAGGGTTTTTAAAAAGATGTACCTGTCAGGTCAGGTTTGGGCCAGGCAATGGCTGACATCACCTCATCATGGCTAAATGTATGTAAAGAATCTCCACGGTTCCACTGACCTCCTTGTTCGTCCTCAGTGTTTGCATTTACCTGCTTTTTTGCTCTTTCCGTGGCGGCTGAGACCGTATCGTGGCTCTTGTGCTTGTCCATCACACACAGAAAGCAGATGTACTGCTGGTCGGTCTGACAGAAGATCTCCAGAAGCTTGTCGTGGTGAGGGCAGATCCTCTCCTGCAGGTGCATGGAAGCCTCCACCAGCTTGTGCCTCCTCAGTGCCGGAGACTCGTAGTGAGGCGTGAGGTGAAGCCTGCAGTACGAGGCGAGACACACCAGACAGGACTTGACGGCTTTGAGCTTCGTCCCCGTGCAGAAATCACAAGACGCGTCTCCTGGACCAGGCAAGCAGGACTCAGGGGGTCGGGACAGAAGATGTGTGGTCTTCAGCTTTTCCACCATTTCAGTCAGTATGGTATTGCGGTGGAGGATTGGTTGGGGCTGGAAGGTCTGTCTGCACTGGGGACAGCTGGCTGGCTTCGGGTCAACCCCGCTGCCCCAGTAACTCTTGATGCAGTCCATGCAGTAGCTGTGTCCACAGGGAATAGCCACGGGATCCTTCAGCAAATCCAGGCATATTGGACAGTAGAACTCCATGTTGTCCAGAAGCTCTAGAGCCTGAGCCATTAGAGCACATTTAGCTTGGTGCCGTTTTCCTTCTGGGTGCCAGTGGAAAGGGAATTTCGATTAAGATGAGCCCCGTTCCTCCCACAAGGAAGTAAAGTGTGTGTGTGTGTGTGTGGGGGGGGGTTTTATAACCCATCCATTACAGAAAATGCACACAAACAGGCAGGCAGGCACACAGTGTCGGGTCAGTTTTTCCCGTTAGTGGCATTTATTTGAAACTGGATTATATATATTTTTTTCCCATTCGATTCATAAAGCTCGCTCCAACATAGGCACTGTGAACAGAGAGTACAGAGTCTTCGAATACTCCCAATCATTTAACATAAACTAAATAAAAAAAGAGAATCTTTTTTCAAGCATTTTAGGACCAAAACAGTAATACAAACCAAGTAAGCCTTTATGTTTTCATTTGTTCTAAGTGCTATGTGCAGCTACATGATTTAGATACTGGATTATAGCAACTGAAGCTCCTGCAGGCAATAACACTGTCATATATTTGCATATGTGTGCTTAAGGCAAATCGGGTGCATGCCATAATGTACGAACACGGCATCCGTACAACTGCAGTTAAGACAAACAAAGTGTCTTTTCTTTCTTTTCACATCGGTGAAGTACACAAAACCACAACCACGATCACGACTGTGATGAATACTGTGTGTAAACCATGTGCAGTAGGACAAGCGTTACTTTGGAAATCGGGGGAGACTTGAGCACAGAAGCTACTCAACATTAAGCGTCACTTGCAACAGCTGCCATTTTTCTTTAATTCTCAGTTTGTCGAGTTTTCTTCATATATGCGTGATCAGCCAAAGCTATAAACATTTTTCTTCCTGATGACGATTAAAAGCTCAACATCAGACAGTAATCGCTGTTTCCCATTCCTCCAGTGTTACGATCACGTCTCATTTCACGAACTGTCAAAATTCCCTCCCTTGAGAAGGAATCACGCAAATTTACCCTGGTGAAATGGGACACGATCGTGCTCTCTTTCTTTGACACATTCATTCCTTTATTATGTTATTTTTGCTAACAACACTACAAGCCAGAAGTCTGGGTCCACCCTCCATGCCTTTCACAATTTCAAAGTTAGAGAGACTCTCCGCTTTGTTGGTGTTTATTTCCAGAAACTGCTGTGAATCTTTAAACAGCGGCGATAATGATCGGGGAAGCAAAAACGCAACAAAACTGCACAAAAAAAGGGTTTAACCGTATACTGCACGTAATTTAAATTTAATAAAAATTAGAAATTTAAAACATCCAAATTTAGCAACACTAAGTCTGGAGAAATGTTCAAAAAAATGTTCGAAAATAAACTGACATGAGAAAATGAAATAAATATGTGAATCTGCTGTGATTAAAGCAGGGGGTGTTTTTTTTGATGAAACTCCTATAGAAACATTGACATGCGGTAAAATACACATTACACATGACAACTATTCATGTTCATTTGTTTTAAAGGTCCCCTGAAATGAAAAAAAAGTTTTTTGCTTTTATTATTATTTTGTTAGTGGTCCCCTAAAACTGTATGTGAAGTCTCTTTCCGAAATTCAGCCTTGGTGCAGAATTACAGCCACTTTGATCCGGTCCCATGATGAGACTTCTGAACTTCCGTTTCAGTGTCTGTGGCTTCATTTTTTTACATCCACTCACAGAGCAACTGCAATGCTTGGCATGTTTGGAAGCCATGATGGTCGGTGGAGATAATGTTTTAGGGGAGGGGTGGGAAGTAGCATGAGAAACGGGAGGGAAACTTTCCCTTTATGATGTCATAAGGGGACAAATTCCAGATCAGACCGTCTGAGCTGCCCCTTACGGTGAAGCAGATTGACCAAAGCACTCTTTATACCTATCACCATTTCTACTGACTGCAGGACCATAGACAGGCTAGGGGACCTTGTATATTAATGTTAAATCATCTCACAAAGTGACATTTTCACGATAGGGAACCTTTAAATGTTTTCAATGCTATCTAGTATATTGTGAAAGAGTTGTGTATCATTTTTTTTTTTTTACTTTGAGGGTTGACCTGATCTTCTGGCCTCCAGATCTTTATGCTGCCTTCGCTCAGACAGTGACAAACACCAGCCTAGCCGAGTAAATCAAGTCGGCGAGATACAGCACAAAGTTTAGCGCTGTCAGCACAGCCACGGCCACAAGCTTGTCCCATGGGCAAACTCTGGAAGAGTAGCTACAATCGCTGGGCCGGGTGGAGGTGCCCCCGTGGTTCCTGTCGAACTTGAAAATGGGCCAGATGATGGTGGCGGAGAGGTACATTATGACGGCCATCGTGGCGTACGCGGACAGGAAGCGGGCGAAGGGGAAGGGCAGGCAGCCTGTGCACTCGCCCACGCACAGGACAATGATGACCGCCGACAGGATGAAGCAGATGCAGTAGACAGCCAGGCACCACTTCAGAGCAGCGTGGCTCTCGTAGGACACGGGGTCGCTGATGAAGACGAAGATGACGCAGGCCACGAAGGTCTCGCACACCTTCAGCAGTCCTGGGGCGGTGGCCATGTAGCCGGCCACCTCGCCCGGCCTCGCCTTGGTGATGCTCACCTCGCTCAGGTAAGCCACCGTGGCCAGGCAGGAGAAGGCGGTGGAGACGATGCGGAAGTCTCGCCTCTCCCCCTGACCCTGGCCCTTCAGGAAGTACAGCGGGAACATGATGGACGCTGAGAGGCACAGGAGGGAGGCGTAGCAGGCGAACGTGATGGGGAAGTTCTTCCAGGAGACAGGGATGCGCGCCTGCAGCCCAAACATCTCCACCAGCAGCACCAGCAGCGTACCGGCGAAGCTGAAGCACCAGGAGAAGATGCTCCAGTCTCCGGCGCTTTGGCCCGTCACGTATCCTCCGTGCAGCGCCACGCTGAACGCCACGCAGGCGAAGACCATCGCCAGCACGCGCACCCACAGAAGGGGCGAGGAGTGCATCACGACCAAAGGCATGATGGGAGCGTCTCAGGGCGGCTTTCTCAGGATGAGGGACCGTGTCTGGAGAGACATGAGGAATCAGTCAGTAGAGCACACAGGGAAATGTGTCCTGTACATTTAACCCACCCACCTCGGTGTCACCCTGGCGGTTCGGGGCAACTCTTCTTTTGGATGGTAGTAGCCTAGTGGGTAACACACTCGCCTATGAACCAGAAGACCCAGGTTCAAACTTCACTTACTACCATCGTGTCCCTGAGAAAGACACTTAAACCTAAGTTGCTCAAGGGGGGGACTGTCCCTGTAAATACTGATTGTAAGGACGTCTGGTAAATGCCGTAAATGTAAAAATGTGAATGTTACGAGTCCGCTCTAGGCCACCACTGCCCCTTGTGCAGCAAATTACGTAACTAAGAGCGACCGTCCAATCCCAGACGCTCGTGCTCACGCCTCCCTGGACCCACGGGAGTCTTCTAAAAAAAAAAGGCCTGCCTTGTCTTTGCCAGACGGGCGTGGCATCGCCCCGACCTCCACTCGACCCTGCAGCCCGTCTGTCAACAACCGGAGGAATGGCGAGGCAGCAAACGCTAACAGTTGGCCTGCTCAGCGTTTACAGAGAGAGAGAGAGACATAAACACCGCGGCCCGACCGCGCCTGACATCCATCTGCTGAAATGCAGAGAGGAAGACAGGAAACGGGTGGGGGGGTGGCTGGAGACGGAGCAGCTTTAAAGCGAGGCCTGATAAGGAATTTTATGAAGCGCCACCCCCACCCCCCCAACCAGGCCACGTATTTTAAACACGGTAACGGCGGGAATAGCAGAGCCGTGAGTCACCTCTCCCTCTTCTCTCCCGCCTTTCCTCACCAGCCCTCCCCTGCTCGGGGTGCATGTCACATTTTCCAGCCCTCTGATGCACTCCAGATGTTGCTGCTACCGCGAAACTGTAAAGTTGCACAGGGGTGCCAAACTTGTCCATGCTGCCCCCGTTCCATCTCTCCTTAACGTCGTTCTTGTCCTTTCCCTCGTCATGTGTTGACTTAATTTCTCTCCGCCTCCCATATTCGCCACATTTTCTAGACTAAAGTTTCCAGACGGAATCCATCATCAGCCGACAATGTGATGGGGGCTTTTCTGCTCCAGCCGGCATGGTCCTGGAACCCCCTGCAGAGGGCGCTGGGGAGCCGTCTCACTACAAAGGCCCCGGGACTCCCCTCCATTAGCCAAAAATAGGCACCACACAAGGCCAGCGTCAAAGAGGAAACCGAATTTTTTTATTTTTTTACTAAACTCTCTGCAGACAAGCGTCTCCGGGCGCGGTCCAGGCAAAGGTCAGGAGCCGTGCAATCACATGCAGGCAGGCAGGCACTAAGTGAATTTCACCCTTAATCGGTCAGGAAGCCGTGAGCCATGAGACACAAGACGGGCTCTGTCAGCTGCCAGGGCCGTCGCTGGAGCCGAATGCAGCAGAAGAGGCGGAGGGCATTTTCTGTCCTGTCAAGCGGCAGCTAGAACTCAAATCTCAGCCCAACCCTGTTCCTCACGATGAAAACCTTACATGAAACCTGTAGGCTGCAAGATGATCAGGAGGTGGGCTTCACACAATCACTAAACGAGTGTGTGTGTGTGTGTGTGTGTGTGTGTATATATATATATATTCATTGGGTGAGCAAGATGAGATGAGCAAGTTCCTGATCATCTTCCTACAGGTTTTTATAAACATATAAATGCATTAATTTACCAATTCAACATTACATTAAAAACACATATGACTCTGTCTGTTATGAGTTTATTTGAATAAAATTAAGTAACCTGACCGAATAAGAGTGAAAAAGTCTTTTATTTCTTGTGTAAAGCGCATATAAAGCACGCAACCCAACCAGTCTTGCTAAGATTTATAATAAGTGAGCAGAAAGAATAAGTGACTAGGTAGTTACCTTGTGTTGTGCGGCCGCGGCTGTCGATCCGCTGCGTCTCTCAGGTCTGAGGCGAGTGGGCGCGTCCGGGGGCCCGACTTTTCTACAAGAAAAAAAAGGAGCCTTTCCTCCCTCCACCAGCACCGCCCAGCACGGCCAAATTAGGCAACAAATCTCCTCTCTCCCTGCCTCTCTATTTCACACACACACACACACACACACTCATCATCTGTAACTTCATTAGACTGTAGGAGACCATGCTTTTCCATCACACTGATTCCATCTAAACCGTCCCTCCTAGAATAAATAATACAGACTCTTTAAAAAAATCATTAAATGAAATAAATTTAGCATCAGCTTCATTTGGGTGGTAGTAGCCTAGTTTGTAACACACTCGCCTATGAACCAGAAGACCCAGGTTCAAATCCCACTAACTACCATTGTGTCCCTGAGCAAGACACTTAACCCTGAGTGTCTCCAGGGGGGATTGTCCCTGTAACTACTGATTGTAAGTCGCTCTGGATAAGGACGTCTGATAAATGCTGTAATTGTAAATGTAAATGCATTTGTATCTTGCAATTTATCTTGCAATTTATCTTATTTAATCGTAAACTAACTGAGCTAATATATCTGTTCTATTCTGTACTTTTTATTCTGCTCATTATTATAGAACAGCGATATAAAAAGGCTGATTGTGACAGGATTTTTACAGAACATGCATTAGAAACGAACAGAAATGGTCTGTGAGGCCTGCTGTTGGTTCGGGACTCTGTAATTTAGTCCGTTCCGAACGCATCTGACCGAGGCGTATTTTTAATCGATATTTTTTTGTTGCTAGGCTGCGGAGGCAGTTCCCCTGGAAACCAGATATTTGTTTACCGTGGTGATTCGGTTAGAGTGAAGTGTGACTCAGGAGGGTTTCCGGACAGACGCGGCTCTTACAGCGCAGTGTTTCCCTGCCCGCCCATGTCCACAGAGACCATGGGCAAGCGGCAGACAGCGGGGGAGGGAAAGAATGCGGGGAACCCCCCCCCCCCAAAAAAATTCTTTTACTCCTTTCTAACTCATTTCCTGCTATTCTAGTGGCAACACAGGACCACTTTATCATCTGAAATCATTCTATATTCGGACCATTTTCTTTTCTGCTCATGTATTGTGCTGGCCAGGAAATATGAGAATTAGAATTTTGAGATATACACAATATAGATTTAAAAGAACCATTAGGGCCTTTTGGTCCCATGAACCAGGGAATATTGACCCATGAATAAAATTTTGGTGGATGTGGATTTCCGGTAAAAAAAAACTGCCTTGTGTGCGCAGCTGGGAAGTTGCAGGAATCCGTGTCATCGCAATTCATACTGATAAAACTGGCTTATACTATATTCACCCAATATGACTCATCATTCACTATCGCATTTTTCAGGAACTTGACCCCCAAATGACCCACGGATGTGCACACAGCACATAAATTGGGTGCGTTGATGTTATTAACGCAGTTATGAATATGATTGAAAGAGGATGACCAGCATGGTTCTTACTAATATTCTTTGGTTTTGACTGTAAATGGGTGAAGGTTAATTATAGTTTGTAATCACAATTTATAGAAACCGAATTAGAACTTCTGGTGTCTTCTCCTTGTAAGTCGCTTTGGATAGAAGCATCTGCCAAGTCAAGTCAAGTCAAGTCAAGTCAAGTATAGTTTGTGGTATTCACTGGACCACAAAAACAGAAATGAAACCGGACCTCCGCTATTGCCCAACTAAGCGGTTTAAAGTGATACGCGGGACGGTAGACTTATTCTCTCTAACATCAGAAGGATTCATCCATTTTTCACCACACAGGCCACTTATGTGCATGTTGAGGCCCTTACATTCACAGCATTTACCAGATGCCATTATCCAGAGTGACTTACAATCAGTAGTTACAGGGACAGTCCCCCCTGGAGACACTCAGGGTTAAGTGTCTTGCTCAGGGACACAATGGTAGTAAGTGGGATTTGAACCTGGGTCTTCTGGTTCATAGGCGAGTGTGTTACCCACTAGGCTATTACCACCCTTGTCATCTCAACACTAGACTACTTGGCAGAGTGCCATTGGACCTCTCCAGCTGATCCAGAAGTTCTCCCACTCCACCACATAGCTATCTTCCCCCACTCGTTTAGAGTGGGGGGAGATTCCTGCTCAACTGGCCCCATCATTATTCTGGTTCCTTTACTGCAGAGATGGTGTTCACAGGCCAGCTCCCAGTGAAGCGATATCAGAAAATATTCACTGATAAAGACCTCAGGGTATTTATGTAAGTCGCCCTGGATAAGGTCATCTGCCAAATGCCGTAAAAGCACCAGTCGATGGCCTAGAGAGAGAGGTGAAGTCTATTCCAATGTCAACACCTGAAGGACAGGGAGAGCCTTACATTTCATTGTACAGTACATACATGTTGTATGGTGCAGTGTGCACACCGGAGAACCTTGATACCTGCTGTGGATGAAGAAAAAAAACCCTTCACTGGACCAAGCTATCAACCAGAACAGCTGACACTGTCCCACAAATCCAACTGCAGGTGACGATTTTCACAGAGCTCGGTTTCATGGCCATTTTAAAGGACCAGCGGTGTTGATGTAAAGCAGTAGCAGCAGACTTTCATTTAAGTTCTTCATCCTGGTTCATTTATCAAGAGTCTATGCAGTCTATGCAGGCAGTGGTGGCCTAGCGGTTAAGGAAGCGGCCTCATAATCAAAAGGTTGCCGGTTCGAATCCCGATCCGCCAAGGTGCCACTGAGGTGCCACTGAGCAAAGCACCGTCCCCACACGCTGCTCCCCGGGCGCTGGTCATGGCTGCCCACTGCTCACTCAGGGTGATGGGTTAAATGCAGAGGACAAATTTCACTGTGTGCACCATGTGCTGTGTTGCTGTGTATCACATGTGACAATCACTTCCCTTTATTATTTTATTATTATTATGCATTCGGTGATCAAGATCCATCCATTTGTCCAATATTCCTACTGAAGTAACATATGTTACGTATGTAACGTAAGTACATCAGTACTTCAGTACAGTTCAGGGTGGTAGTAGCCTAGTCGGTAACACACTTGCCTATGAACCAGAAGTCCCAGGTTCAAATCCCACTTACTACCATTGTGTCCCTGAGAAAGACACTTAACCCTGAGTGTCTCCAGAGGGACTGTCCCTGTTACTACTGATTGTAAGGCGCTCTGGATAGGGGGGTCTGGTAAATGCTGCAAATGTATGTACGAGGGATAAAAGTTAGGGATGAGGACGGAGGGATAAGAGGCAAAGTCCTGCTCTGTAGTCCTGTACCAGGTACCACAGCAGTCAGGCTGTGAGTTTCTGCACCTTTCTGGAGGATTATGTACAATGTGTACACCTCCACCTACTGGTGAAACTGGTACACTGCAAGGGGCCGTCATTTGCTTGGATTTTGGTGAGGTGAAAAGTCCTAGTGAAGTGATTGTCATGCCCAGTATTTAACCATCACACTTAGTGATCAGTGGGCAGCCATTGAAAAGCATCCGGGGAGCAGTGTGTGGGGATGGTACCTTAATAGTGGGGACCTCAGTGGCACCTTGGCGGTTCGGGATTTCTGCACATGAGCAACGTTTTTGCATTTTTTCATTGTCTCATTGCATTTCATTTTTTTTTTCATTGTGAATGAACACGTCCTTGTGTCTGTGATGTCGTGTCCTAGAAAATCTCTTACCAACTCTGACAAGAAGAAAAATGCACTCACATTTATATATATATTTCAGAAAAGGAAATTATACATTATTTGATCCCAAACATAGATGCAAAATTAAGCACCATGCAAGAAACAAAACTTTCATAATTTTAAGGCCACAAGTCTTTAATCCAGACTGATGAATTTGGTAGCAGTCCTCATGCTCATACAATGCACAACATTGTTTTTGAAACATCTAAATATGTCTTCTTATCCTGCACATTCCCATCTATTTTCACGTAGTGCAAATACATTCAACATTTGAAAAAGAACTGTGTAGAAGTCCACTTGGAGGGAGATCACATCACCAGAACACCTTCTCTCTGGTTTGGCAACGTGAAGCTCTCTCTATGCTCTGACACCACGTAGCCATCCTGATCCAGCACAATGAACCTTTCCTGGTCCCGAGTCACCCCATCCACCTCGGAATAGGCAGGGTGGCCCGAGCCCCGCCTAAATTTCATGGCTGGCCAGCGAGAGGGGCGTCGCTACAAGACAGAAAGAGCGCGAGGAATCAAGGAGAAGCGGGCGCTTGACTGCTCTGGTATCTGTGGCTGCATTTTCCTGTCCACTGCTCACCTCGATGAAGAAGAGGCTGGCGGAGGACGTGGGGTGGTGATACACGTAGACGGTGACCAGCACAGCGCCTGCCATGAACAGCATAGCCAGGAGGATCCCCACCAGCAGGCCTGTCTGTACGTGCTCCTCACTTCCATCCTGTGTGTCCTGCATGGCTAGAGTCATGAGAAAATTTGTGTTGAAGATTGACAATATACTATACAATATATATATAATGTTGTGTTATCTGTATGTTGTTCCTGCACAGCCTTTGTTGTTGGTGTAGAATTATTTCTGACACCCAGAAGATAAACTTGTTTTAACAAAACAAAGTTTAAAAGGGGGAGGAGCCTGTGGGTATGATTGACAGCTGTGCGACACCCAATTTCCTCATTCTAGATCATTTAAACCCTTCCTATCAGTTCCTGTCAATACACTTGAATACTTACACCCCTCTTTGGCCACGTGTAGCGCACCTTTTGTGTCATCTGTACAAGAAGAAACCATTTGAAACACTACATCACAGCACACTACATACCAAACATAGTATTGCTATGTTCATTTTATCAAAATGATAATGCTGCAACAACACTGTGGCAAGGAATGAACCCTCACTTGCATCACTGCGCGGTTTGTGGCTGGTGGAGGTGGTTATGCTGGTGGCAGTTGTGGACACAGAGGTAGACAGGGTGATGCCTTTCTTCACTGTGGTCCTAGCCACAGTCGCTGAGATCTGGGTAGTATTCAGTGTGGTGCTGGTACCACAACTGTGGTTCTTGGCCTGGAAAATAATAGGACCAATGTTACATTTTCAGATTTCACCAGAAGCCCTTTCGCTTCATCCACAAACAGGTTTGGATGTGGGTTCCAAGTAGAACCCATAAGTGGTTGATGATGGGTTTCAATGGGTTACAAATGAGGCCTATTTGGACCCTTCAACATTAACCAAAATCGGCCTGCCCACATATGACCCTAAATGAAGAACGTGGGAGGGGCTTACAGCTAACATGGACATGGAGATTATTCACAGGGTATTATAATTGTGTTAGCACCTCTCCAGAACATCCACTGTCTACCCAGTCCTGCCGATTGCGGTCAAAACCACTGGAACATCTGCTCAAAGACAAAAAAGAAGAATATCAATTGCATAAAAAGTAATATAGGTAACTGTGTAACCATAACTGATGCTGTTTTTTATCCTTTCAATTAGGGCTGGGTGGTATGACCAAAAAAATGATATTCTGATAGCTAAATTGAAATTCACAATATATTTCTATAAACTACTGTATAAATGCTATATTCAGCCATTATTTGCATAAATGGACACTGATATAATTAATTTAGGTTGACCTTAGATCTGCAGTTGTGGAGAAGTGGCTCACATTTGTTAACTGGTCCACAACCTTTTCTCTCACTGCTATTTTTTAAGCTATATTGCGGTGCACAATGTATTTCTCAATATCACTGAAATTTTCAACCCTGGTTCTACTTTCACAGGGAGCAGGCAGTTGATTCTTTAAGTTCTTATGAGATTTTTGAACCCACTATACTAATTGGAATATTTTAGCGATATCCAAGCCACTGACAAATAACAGAACCAGTGTGGTACCAGAATGGAACCGCAATTTTTCCAGTTGTTTCCTGTCATGTGGTAAAGAAAATGTGAAGAAAATGCGAAGAAAAAGAAAAAAACAACAATGTTTATGTGCACATAGTGTACAGTCTAATACTCTGATGGACTTGACAGCAGTATGAACACGTCAGATTCTCAATTTTGTGCACAAAAAAAAATCTGAAAAAAGGCTCCGGCTAGTGCGCCAACATCGGGAAAATTCTAAAAACCCGTCTATACTCAATTTTTAGGGAAAAAAGGACGTCTGGTCACCCTAACTTCGTCCAAAAATCACGTGGCGGATTCACGTATCTTCCTGTACCAGACACGCATGCAGCAGGAGAGTTTTTGTGGTTGGGCGAAGCAAAGTAAAAGGAGTGAAATATCAATGCTGCTAGGATTTACACGTGATGTTCATGATATAGTGACGTGGAAGAAATCGCACCACATCGAGTATATTCGATATATCGCCCACCCCTACTTTCAGTACCTTTGCAGACGGTGGCACCAGACACAGTTGAAGCCAATCTGAGAGTGGAGGCACGTCTCACAGCTGGAGAACTGGTGACAGGCTACAGAGGTAGAAAGTACAGATTGGGTATTATTTTTTACGCTGGGCATCTACACAATCTGCAACAATCAATAAAAAATCTAAAACAGAGTCATCTTAACAGCTACATAAAAGTAGAAACCCTGGTACAATAATTCTTAGCCCTTTCCATGAAACAGGCAACACAGCCTAAACTAGCAAAGTTCTTGTTTTCAAATGTTGTATATGAATCTGAAGCTCAGCTTCTTCTCTTCTCTTCTCTTCAAGACTTTCTACTCTGCAGAAACGAAAGCTCAAGATACCAGGCCCTTCATTTTTACAGTAAGTCATCTTTAAATGCACTGGTTCATCTTCACAGACTGTGACCTACTAGGAAGAGGCAACATCTCAACAGCAGTGGAACTGGAGATTTTGGACTTCGGCAGATCAACCCTGTGATATTCATAGATGGTTCTTCTGCGGACATCTATTGCACAAGAGACAAATTTAGGCATTTAAAACAAACAAAATACTGCAAAAAGACAGGATATCGGATAGATGTTGGACTCTCACTTGGTATCTGCTGAATCTTGTGGAGCACAACAAAGGCATCCGACAAGCCGACTTTCACAGGATGATTGAGAGTGCTGATTTCACTGATGTCAACCGGGATCTGAAAATTTGGACACAACCCATGTATTTCAGGATGTACTCATCTTATTTCCCTAGAGAAGGTTCAACAGAGAGAGGAGTGTCACCTGCTTGTAGGCAAATATTATCCTTCCATCACTGTGCAGGGCGGCCTGGAAGGTGAAGCTGCCGAGATCGAATTCATCTTGGAGATGAATGTGGTCCCACTGCACCACCAGAGCAGTTCCTGACAAGAAAGGTTCAGATTTGAAAGGTTCAGATCAAGGAACAAACCTGAAGAAATTAGTGAATAAATGTGAAACTCTTTTCTACTTGTCCGTTGAGAAATGGTCATCAGACTGCAATCCAATCAAACATCTACAGTATAGTTTTGACCTACCGCACTGACAGTATCTCTACTACCATGAAAACATCTACTGAGAGTGCATTTTTTGTGGGAAGGGTATGAATCTCTGAAATGAGTCGAGCCATGGGACTCCTGGTTTGTACTAGAAGATACTCAGTTCTCACCATTGTCAGAGTACACAACTGTGGAGTTCATTGAGACGCTGGGGTTGAAGTTTGCCATGAGAGGAGCTATATACTGTGTTGCTGTCAGCATCCTGTGGACGATATCTCCCATGTAGATGAAACCTGCGCAGGAAAATCCAAAACACTGATCAGTGTTCTCCAGACACCTCTCAGTTCCAAAGAAAAAGTGAGGAGTGCAACTCTACCTCCTGTTGTTACAGTGATCTCTCGTACCACATGACCGTAGAAAGGAAACTCGAAGGACAAATGCACACTCTGCCGGAGAAAAAGCAGCGATTTCATGAACGTGTTTCACCATTTTTTTTTAAAGGTTCGATGAGGAGCAGTGGACTTTATCAGGCCCTTACTGTAGTCTGTCTGTGGGTGTTGGAGAGCACCCCATTGATCTTGCCTTTGGACATCTGCTCAATGTTCACCCACAAGACTTTGCTAGCAGCATCTAAGGGTCCATGTACTTTGGAGATATAATAGCTGTGATCCATATCTCTCTGTAAAAAGAACATGATGCTTTTTAAGCATTTTATGTTACATTATGTCAGTAATAGGGGTGCCATATGTACTGTTTCACTGTTAAAAAGCCACAAGAGCCATAATTTGTATATTTTCCCTCTGTTTACCTCAATCTGAGAGATTTTGTCATGGTTTCCATCAGTCACTACATCAGAGAAATGCTCCAGTCTGACCCTCTTTGGTTCCTGGTACTGATCCTGCTCACTCCAGCTGGCAGAGGGCTCAGGCACGACCCCTAAAAATTGATTTCAGATTTAAAAACAATGTGTAATTTGTTAAATTGACCTGGACCAATAAATGTCAAAAATCCTGCATTAATAATTCACGGAACAAAAGTTTAAACTGAGAAAATGTGAAATTTTAAGGCAAAAATATGCTGATTCAGAATTTCATGGTGTCAACAAATCCCAAAAAAGTTAGGACAAGGCCATTTTCACCACTGTGTGGCATCTCCCCTTCTTCTTACAACACTCAACATCGTCTGGGGACCGAGGAGACCAGTTTCTCAAGTTTAGAAATAGGAATGCTCTCCCATTCTTGTCTAATACAGGCCTCTAACTGTTCAGTCGTCTTGGGCCTACTTTGTCTCACCTTCCTCTTTATGATGCGCCAAATGTTCTCTGTAGGTGAAAGATCTGGACTGCAGACTGGTCATTTCAGTACCCGGATCCTTCTCCTACACAGTCCATGATGTTGTGATTGATGCAGAATGTGGTCTGGCATTATCTTGTTGAAAAGTGCAGGGTCTTCCCTGAAAGAGATGACGTCTGGATGGGAGCATATGTTGTTCTAGAACCTGAATATATATTTCTGCATTGATGGGGCCTTTCCAGACATGCAAGCTGCCCATGCCACCCGCACTCGTGCAACCCCATACCATCAGAGATGCAGGCTTTTGAATTTAGCATTGATAACAACTTGGGTTGTCCTTGTCCTCTTTGGTCCGGATGACATGGCGTCCCAGATTTCCAAAAATAACTTCGAGTCGTGACTCGTCTGACCACAGAACAGTCTTCCATTTTGCCACACTCCATTTTAAATGATCCCTGGCCCAGTGAAAACGCCTGAGCTTAGAAGAGCTTCTTTGCACTGTACAGTTTCAGCTGGCAACGGCAGATGGCATGGTGGATTGTGTTCACTGACAATGGTTTCTGGAAGTATTGCTGAGCCCATTCTGTGATTTCCTTTACAGTATCATTCCTGGTTTGTGGTGCAGTGTCGTTTAAGGGCCCGGAGATCACGGGCATCCAGTGTGGTTTTACGGCCTTGACCCTTACGCACAGAGATTGTTCCAGATTCTCTGAATCTTCGGATTATGTTATGCACACTTGATGATAATAGATGCAAAGTCTTTGCAGTTTTTCAATGGGTAACACCTTCTTGATATTGCTCCACTATCTTTCTACATTGTGGGAATTGGTGATCTTGGAGAAGCTCTTTTTATACCCAATCATTTTGCCAATTGACCTAATTAGTGTGAATTGGTCTTCCAGTTCTTCATTATGCTCAAATGTACTTTTGTACACAAATGTACTCTTATTGCTACTTGTCCCAACTTTTTGGGGATTTGTTGACACCATGAAATTTTGAATCAACATATTTTTCCTTTAAAATGATACATTTACTTGGATTAAACGTTTGATCTGTCATCTACGTTCTATTACAAATAAAATATTGACATTTGCCATCTCCACATCATTGCATTCAGCTTTTATTCACAATTTGTTTAGTGTCCCAAATTTTCTGGAATCCGGTTTGTACTTCAGATGAAGCTGCCGAAATCATACATTTTAAAACATTATCCCATGTGTTCCATTACAGAATCGACAACAGAGTGAATACAAAGATTGTATTCATAGTTGGGGTCCTAGTGAACCGGAATTGATCTCTTCATCGATGATAACTTGATAGCACGTTGTAAGTCGCTCTGGATGAGGGCGTCTTCCAAATGCCATAAATGTAAATGTAAATATAAATGTTTTAAGTGCAACAAGAAAAAACATGTATCTTAAAACGTCTGAAGCCCATGTTCTGCGAAGGCACAAATAGTTTCAAGAACTCAAATAATCTCGGAATCCAAACACACGCCTGCGGAGTTTTTTTTTTGAGGGAATGTGAAAACATGCCTGGCATTCCACACACTGGCCATTACGCAGGAGAGTGAGGCTCAGTGCTGCTGTTTTGTCTGTGAGGTCAGAACAAGTCCACGTGACTGTGGGCTGATGATTATTTCACATACGTAAATACTAAAAAGAATAAAAAGGACCCATTCACTGAAGAAGTGTGGAAGGAATTTCCGGTCCTCGGGAGAGGAGGGCCGTTCCTCCAGACAGAACAGCTGTCAATTACCTGCGATGTTTTTCCTCCACCTCCACGCTCTCGCTCCGTCAGAGATTTAGCACAAACATGTAAAAGTGCATTTCATGTGACAGAAAGGGCCAAAAATCTCTCACTGTTCCGTAGTTCATCACAAAAAAAAAAACAAAAAAACAATACGTAAACCATTATGATGTATCTTTAGTGACCTTTCTGTAATAAATAGTACAAGCAGGAAAAAAAATATCTTGATGAAAATATATTGTGTATATATTCCTCAAAATGTTTCCATTTTTAAACATAAATGAAATAATAAATGCTTTAAAATATATATATTTTAACCCATGTCCATTGACAGTGTGTTAACTCACCAGGTGGTGATGTCAGATGCTCTGTGGTCATTCTAAACAGGGGAACCATGAGTATTCCGACAATCACGTTTAACGGTGCCATTCTAACCACGTGCGTACGGAGCATCCTCCTCTTCCACACACCCGGCGTGCTGAAGCGTCTCGTGTGGGAACTCTCTGTTCCGCTCTCATGGATCTCTCGAATAAAAAGAAGAACAGTCACTTCCCAAAAATGGCCATCCGAAGCGAATCCGGCTTGGAAGAAATCTCCTTAGGAAGACCGGGTAGAGTGCACGGGACCGTCTTCATGCTTCATGGTCTCTCGTTGGTGGCAGAATGCCCTAGATGCCGCTTCTCCAGCTGCAGCCCACTCCTGTTTACAGAGATGACATCTCCAAACCATCTCCTGGTTGCATGTTATCCACTTTATCCTGCATGCGAGGACAATGTGAACAGTTTATTCCCTCAGGGGAATAGCTGCTCCACGCCTGCACACAAAATTTATTTCACTGGCAGGGAAATTCATGTCAAAAATGCGAAGTATTCTTTGCCAAGCCCCGGTGTCTGGCCGTGTCTGAGCGTCTAGCCACAAATGCATTGAAGGAGAACTGTTGAGTTTTCCACCCTCAGGTTTCCTTCAGAATAAAAAAGTTCCCCTCAGTATAAGGTATCGTGAACTAACCACACATGAAAACAAATCTTAGCTCCCTGGCCATGAGATGAAATGCACTTGGAATAATCTGTATGAACATTAGATTATAAAATACCCAGTAAACTAATATTTTAACACTGGCAATGGTGTAAAAAAAATAAAATTTAAAAAGCAAATATATGCCAGTTAAGCAGCCGGATGTGTGGTCTGTATGTACATATGTGTTGGCTGTACTTGCTGTAGCTGGATTAGGAGGGTGTGATATTTCTCACGTGCCTGATGGGACAGCAGCTACACTGATATGATCAGCTACAACACAGGCAGCCCCAAGACCTGTACAGTCAAACCACTGCAACCAAGTAGGGTAGACACTCACCTATTAACCAGAAGACAGATGAAGATGCCCCCATCCGTTAAAGAAAGAAATAATTGCTTCACTAGAAGAAAGGGAAAATTCTGGAATGGCCCAGGCAAGTCTGTGTACATTTACATTTACAGCATTTATCAGACGCTCTTATCCAGAGCGACTTACAATCAGTAGTTACAGGGACCGTCCCCCCCTGGAGACACTCAGGGTTCAGTGTCCTGATCAGAGACACAATGGTGGATTTGAACCTGGGTCTTCTGGTTCATAGGCGAGTGTCTTACCATCTAGGCTACTACCACCCCTGTGTAAAGATGTGCAATGCCGCTCGACTACTTTCCAACAAGACCGAATGTGATCAAATAAAAATTTAAAAAGTTTATTACCAGGAGTTGGTTTTATTTGCAACATAATTCATGCAAATATATTGTGATCACACGTTTAATCTCTCCCAGTTCCACAATACCTAAACACAGAAGCTACATTCATGATGTGTGCAAAAGAGAAACGTTTAAATGCTATATTTCGATGAACTGCACAACATGTGTATCCGGTTTTAAGCCAGGGAAGGTTCCATCAGAAAAACAGGTTTCTTATTGGTCATGTACATTAAATGTTTTATTGGGGTTGATGTGTAATTGCACATTATTATTTTGTTCATATGTCCTCCAGATTGTGGGATCCGATCTGCTCCTCGGCAGGCGGTGCTTCACTGCGCTGAAACCGGTCATCTGTATTCCATTAAAGGAAGCGGCATCAGTCTACACGAAGCTCCGTGAATGGTAAAAACATCGCTCTTTTTTTCCCCCGTAACTGATGGAAACCAAACGAAACCACAGGAAGATGTGGGAAATACAGGCACATTTGCTGAGCTGGCTGGGCAGTGGTGGCGTCTTTGAAGACAGACATTGTACGTTTTGGACGAAGACACAAAAGACGAGGGATGTTTCCGAAACAGCGGATGCACAAATGCTTTATAGAAAACTGCAGCGCTTTTATGAAATTATTTATGGGTTGTACTAGACCCTTTGACTGGGTTTCATTTACTTCTAGGAAAGTTCTTACTAGAGGCACTTCTTTATGTGTCCATTCATGATTTTAACCAAATATGGACCATTTAGGCGTCACCAGTTGGATTTTAGGTTTGCTGAGAAATTGTGTGGAAGGTCTGCAGGATCAGTCATTCTGAACAAGGCCAGTGAAGTGATCAGACGAGCAAGAAGTCCAGTGGGTTTATGACAGCTGAAGAAAACTTGCACTGTATAAGACGTAATGTGTGTTTGGAGTAGTGTTCTTTTCATCAACCAAATTTTTGACAAAATATCTTCGTCAACGAACCTTTACGATGTGGCGAAATCGAGACAAGTCCCAAAGTAAATGCTGTTTTTTTGATGATGACTATAACAAAATGCATCATCTAATATTGATGAAGGACAAAAAATAAAAACTGGCACCAAGAATGTCCTAACCACCCAGTGTTGCCTCAGGTTTAAAAGCAGGGTGATTAGGATCCTTTTTATAATGAAGAATTTCTGAATGCCCTGTCATGCTCTGTCTGGGTTCTAACCAAGATGTGCCAAAAATACAGTTTCCTCTATTTCACTATTTATTAAAAGACTATTTTCACATCTGTGACTATCTTACTGTATTGTACTGTATTGACAGGAGGGGGTTTAAATCGTCCCAAATGACGGCAGGTGTGTGAGAGCTGTCAGTCATGCCTACAGGCTCCACCCCTTTTTAAACTTTGTCTATAAAAACATCATTAATGGTCTGGGTGGCAGAAATAATTACACATTGACAAAAATCGCTTGCTGGGTGGCTAGATGGTTCCTCCTCTCCAACACATAGGTAGTCAGCAAGACACTTTTTATTTCTATCTGTTTATTTCTGTAAATTTCTGTAAATTCATGTGACATTGGCAGACATGCCCCATGTGATTAATAGCTCAAAAAACATTTTTTGGGGCCAGCACAAGTTTCTCCTGAACCATGAAAATGATGTCGGCAAAATAAATAATCTTCAGTGTCCTGTACTTATACATCAGAGGACAAATCTGGTGGCTCTGAAGGATCAGGCTGTTGTCTGGAGAAGCTTATGTGTGTAACCTGAAGAAAGAAAATTGAACAGAGCGGTCATTTCAGAAATCATTAAGGCCTAAAAGCTCTACTCTTCACTCTACTGTACTTACATGTACATCACAGTCATGCAGGTTTGAGACTTGGTTGAGTTCATCACAATCCATAAAAGGCTCCCTGCAAACAAGATGAATACAAAATGTTTTTCATGCAGTTTCCTTTTATTAAACCTATTTGTGGTCATTGAGAACTTACTCATCTGAACTTTTCAGTTTTCTCCAAAAGACCAAAGCAGCACAAGCCACCACAATAACCAGTAAAGTGATTCCCACTCCGATTCCTATGGACAATGAATCTAAACACACACAAAGACAAAGACATATATGTCTTTGGCTCCATCTGTCCATTTATCATTAGTACACAATTTAATATTGAACATGTGGCAAACCATTATGGGGAGAACAAGAGCCTTGAGTGAGATGAATGTCATCAAGGGCCACGCTGCCACTGGAGCCGTGGCCGTGGCCCTTCTTATACTCGAACACAAACTGTGGGAACAAACAGGACAACTTAAATATCTTCAGAAAGTAAAATAACTTATCATGAAGTGTGGAGTATGCACAGTTCATCACAGAGCACTGTTGATGTGGGGAAGTAAATACCAAAGTTCATTTATTACCCAGTATGGCACACCGACATCAACATGGACACGCCCCTCGTCCCAGTCATCGCAACCGCTGCTGGATTTCGTCCACAGCACGTGTTCACTGTCCCCGACAAAAGGCACAAAGGGTGACTTTCCACCATTTACATCCATCCATGTTTAACAACCTTTTCTTCTCATTACCTGTTATTCAGGAACAGCTTAAGAGTCCCGGTGTCCTGCCCACGCATGTGGTACCAGAAAGACAGACAGCGACCTCCCCTGACTGGGCGGTGGATCTCACCGAACAGCATGGCCGCATCCCCACCCTGCCCCACTGCGGTGTCTGCGTACAGATAATGTCCTGGGTGCACAGATTGGGGAGAGCAGGACCTGTCAGGAGGTGAAAGTATTCCCATTACTGCCGATAGAATCGGGCCACTGTCTGACCAGCAGGTGAGCCGGTGGTGTGGTCCACATTCGGCCCTGAGCTGGACTTCGCCGTCTCTGCGCGGCCCCGGAGCCAGTCGGCATCATCCACGCCCAACGCGTTGGTCCAGCCACAAGCACTGAGCTCAAAGTCACAAAACCCAGGAGCAGGGCAGGGTGTGTCTATCACCAGCACGTCATCAATCGCCATGTCTCCCTGGTCACTCGGACCCGTAACGCCTTCCACGATAATCTGCAAAACGACAACGTTGTTATTGAGAAGTACTTAAAAATACTCAGTGACGAGGGTCAGAATCACATCAGAATCACATGAATTAGACTTAATATTTTAACATTCCCAATCAAACGCATCATAATTGAAAGAAAAGGATTTCATCATGTAAGTAAAAAGTGTTTAATTTGGATTCAATGCCAAATCACGTTTGATCAACTTAATATCACTGAAAAAATATTCAGGTCCACATGATTCATTAGATTTAGGCTGCCCTAATTCATTTAAAACCACACATATTTAATGAATTCAGCTTGATTTTATTTTATTTAGATAGATAATTAAAGATCAAACTGATCAAACGTGATTTTCCATTGAATCCAAAATAAATCCAGTCCAGACTGGATAATATACATCTTGCTAGTAAATGTGCATGTTGATTATGGAATCAGATCAATGTTATTAACCAATTGTGCACAAACCAAAATCCACAAATGTATATTGTGGTTACAAATACACAGTAATGACCACAAATATAGAACGGAATACTTTTGTGAACATTTTATTGTTTAATCTGTATACATCGCTGGATTTGCTTGTTCGATTTTTGGCAGTGTGCTTAGTTTTACAAATGCATTGACCAATCACAGATGAATCCTTTAAACCAAACACAGTAAGGCTCTTCATCATCTGCGCAATACCTTTACAGAAGCAGGTATTAGTGTTTGCTCTTGTTCCTGATTTAGCTGGCCGTTTCAGCTGTAAATGGAATTAACCTGCATTTCTACACTTGACCAATATAGATCTGATCTGATTCCAGAGTTGATATTGTCCAGCTTTGACTCACTCTGTAGGACGAGTCCGGTGTGTTCTGTAACGGAACCTGGCCAAACCTCCACAGGTCGCCCTGGTCCCCTGTTTGTGTGAAGACTAGGGACAGGTCACGCTGTGTGCTGGGCTGCTGGTATATGTTTAGGGTGCCAATGCCGTGTCCAAACATGTGATACCAAAACTGCAAACACATGCCTTTCTCTGTAACCCGGCAACATGGAATTGGAACAAAGAGAAAAAACATTAGGATTTTCCAGCCCATACTAAAAGTCAAAATGGTAAATGTTTAAATGGGAAATTGATACCACTGTTGACATTAATATTTTAATAGTGATTTGTGTTGTTAATAAATCATTGTTTCCAGAATGTCCCGCCTCTGCACATTCATATACATATACTGTACTTCATGATATACAATATATTAGTCAATTTCAAATAATAAAATATATTAGCATGTTTTAGAAGTAGAATGTGCTTTCATTAATATTAATATATTAATTGATTATATCATATCATATATATCAAGTATACATCATTAATATATTGTAATATTAATGAAAACACATTATATATTTTAATATTAATGAAAACACATTCTATTTCTAAAACATGCTAATATCTTTCATTCTTTGAGATTGACTAATATATTGTATATCAAGGTGTCACATCCGCAAGCTGATGGGGGAATGAAGTACAGAGGTGGGACATACTGAAAACAATGATTTATTAACACAAAAAATGTGTTAAATCAAAATGGCACAAGGGGCAAAAACAGGGGAAACAAAGGGGAGAACATAAACAGACCCGCAGCCGTGTGTCGATTGCCAGAACTTAAAACAACTAAACACCTAAGTTGCAGGGTCCACATAAAATGTCGCAACAATGACTGGCTGCTCCGAAGTTCTTTATAACATGAACAAAATATATAATACAGAATAAATAATATAACATTAAACAAAATACAAATGACTGAACACTGAACACACTGAAGCAGTTGGTGCAAACATTTAAAAAAGTTGAAAAATATTGTTCACCATGCACACTGGCATCCACCGGACTGAACGTCAACCATGTTCAGAGGTGCTCAGAGGGCGTTCATATAGATCTAACTAAACTATCATTATGATATTATAATTTTTTTTGGCCCCTGCTGTAAAGTTGTCACTTTCTGCATCACAATCGGCATCATAACCTGCAGGAAACAGCGGCGAGGCCATCCTGGCACCATGTCCAGGGGCGTGGCCATGGGATTTCAGGTAGTAATAGTGTCCTGTGGCAGTATGGGTGGTGTGGTCCATACTGGGACCGGTGCCGGTTGTAGGGGTCTCCCCTGATCCTCGGGCCCAGTCAAAGTCATCATCGGTTTTCTGTTGCCAGTCACAGTCTCCCTCCTCAAAGTCACACACATCTACAGTGACGCAAATAAAGTAAAACGAGGATTTAATAAAGCCACACCGTCATGCGGCCACTTACATTCCTCAGAATAAAGTCCAGATCTCAGTTAGAACTTCAAATACATGTACATTAAAATCACTTAGTTTGGAACTCTGATTATTAGGGCATTCCTAAAACATTGCCGGTGTAGGCGTGAACATTGCCTGTAGGAGGACATGCTCCTTGTGCAAATGAGATGTCATCGACTGCGACGTCCCCTGCCTCTCCACCCACAGAGGCCTCAAGAAGAAACTGGTGAACGTCCTTCACCGTCACGTGGTGCTGCAACCGCTCCCATTGGCTCTCTTGAGACCCCGCCCTTTGCCATATCTGCATTTGGACGGGTTCAGAGTCAGACTGGAGCACCAGCAATCATGGAAAGATCTAGAGTTAATAAGCATCATCTCACAAGTGTTGTGCTCCTTGATTGGATGCTCTTCATGAGAAGCCTGAGTGAGCCCACGGTGGCGCCGAACATGTGGTACCAGAGCGTGATGCAGTACCCCTGCTGAGGCGCGGGGGGCAGTAGAGGAGAACTCAGCTGAGCCACTTCTCCGACTTTGCTCGGAGGAGAGCTCTCCAGGTAGACGTAGTGCCCTTTCAGTGAAAAAGTACTTTAAACTTTTCTGTTCTCTGAAACAATGACACCATACCAGCACCTGAAAGTCCACGGCTGACCTCTACCGCTCGTGTGGTCCCCTGTCGGCCCAGTGTTGGCAGAGCCGGTTGGGCCGGACTCTCTCTGCCAATCTAAATCCCCCGAAGCGTCCAGGGTCCAGCCGCACAGGTCCTCTTCAAAGGAGCATCCGAGGAGCGGCAGATCTGGAGGAAAGACGAGGACGTCGGCAGACAGATCCTCTCTTCAAGTCGAGCTTTATTGTCATTTCAGCTACATACATGTCCAACAGCACACAGCGAAAAGAAACGACTTTTCCCCAAAACCTGGTGCTACGTGTAACATTCAAACAAAGTTACATACTGACATAAAATTTGACAAACCGGGCGACATAAAGTGCAATGCAAGCAAACTAAATATATAGACGACAAATAAAAGAGACATCGCTAAACCGGTGAAAGGAATACTGAAGGTGGCAAGTAAAAAATTGTGAAAATGCTTGTGTAATAGTGCAAATATTGCTGTTAGAGATAGTATGTTCCAAATCGAGAAGAGATACACACACTCACCATACACTCACACACTCACACACCTACAGATGATTCCGAGTCGCTAATTCACACAGCAAGACACTTAACCCTGAGTGTCTCCAGGGGGGGCTGTCCCTGTAACTACTGATTGTAAGGGCGTCTGATAAATGCCATAAATATAAATATAAAATGCTCCCACCTGGTGGCTGGTATGAAGTCTCGCAGTTCACAAAGGTGACGTCATCCAACGCAACAGTGGGCGTGGCCTGGCTCTCCATGAGGTCACTGCTGAAGATGATCTATAGTAATAAGGATGAAGAATGTGAAGTACAGTTGACATATCCTATCAATTAAAGCAAACAAATGTTGTTTTGGGTTGCAAAAACAAAATGTTTTTCTGTTGATAGTGTTATTTTTGACATGATTGACACAAGACACAACTTAATTGCTGATCATGTGATAATCGCTATATGAAAATAAAATTCAATATTGTTGACAAATAAAAACGAGACTAAACGTGATAAAAACTTTACAAAATTTTTCGAGTTGTTGATAAAAACAAGTCAAAACATTATTTCCTTTCGTTCATTTGCGCTATTAATATTATGCAATGTTTCTGTTTCCTGCGTGTCCAATTTGGTCATTGCAGATTACATCACTTCCTCAGTCGCTGTTTGCGCATTATTTATATTTCAGAATGATTGTGGAGGGTAATAGATATATGGTGGTGGGTTATCAGATGTCTCTCTTTCTTTACAACGAAGTGGAAAAATAAACAGAATTTCAATTTCAAGAACTTGAAAAGAACTTGAGTGCTCATTGTCCCTGAGGGGGACAATGATTTCTGTTCTGCGTACTGGTGGAATGGAACCAGCAGATGATGGAGAATGTTATGACACTCTGGCTCCAGAGGTATTTATACTCCTCGACTAGCTCTATTAGGTGGCAACTGCTGCAGCCAGGTCCCTCTTTTTGTTGGTGAAGAGTGCCACCATCTCTTTGGTTTTGCTGACATTCAGTTCCAGACGTGAAGTGTCGCACCAGTCCACAAACTCAGAACAGGACCATGGTTGAGAGAGGGGCCTGACGGCAGGGACAGGAGAACCGTGTCACCAGCGTACTTTACCAGGTGACAGTTGGGCTGTCTGGCCCTGCAGTCGTCTGTGCGTAAGATGAAGAGCAGCGGAGACAGCACGCTGCCTTGGGGTGATCCGATCGAGGTGTAACTGAGGTCTGAGATAGTGCTGTTAACCAGAACTCTCTGTGGTCTGTTGGTCAGAAAGTCCAATATCCACAGGATTGTCTGGTTGTCCAGATGGAAGTTGGAGGAAAGCTTGTTAGCCAGGATGTGGGGTTGCAGGGTGTTGAAAGCTGAGGAGACGTCAGCAAACAGGAGTTGGGCTGCTCCAGATGCTTGTGTGTGGTGTCTGTGATGAAAGATTTTGCATCATCTACACCTCTGTCTGAGTGATATGCAAATTAAAGTGGGACCATCTGTGAGTTGGTGGTTCTGATTATGTGTTTTTTACGACCCTCTCCATGGCTTTCATCACAAGAGAGGTAAGAGCCACGGGCCAAAGGTCATTCAGGGCTTTGATTTAGCTTTTTTTGGGAGTGGGGATGACTGTGGACTGCTTCCCAAGGAGCTCTGGAACAAGGTCTGAAATATGCCACCTATTTGCTGAGCACAGTGCCACAGAACTCGTCCGCAGATGTGGTCTGGGCCAGGTGAGCTTCTCTAGTGCGATTGAAGAGTTGCCCGAGTTGCTGCTGCCCTCCACATGGATGTTTCTGGGGCTGGAGGCTACTGTGTTTGCAGAGGCCAAGGTTTTCAGTCCCTGCCTCAAAAAAAATCTTCTCCAGTTTTTTCTATTTGTATTTTGGTTTTGCTGTTTTAATTGCAAGCTTGACTTCTCTGTGGATTTCCTTCTTTGCAGATTCCAAGCAAGTAAAGATAATCATTTTCTTTTTGTTTAAGATACCCTTGAGTTCTTTGGTGATCTAAGGTTTATTGTTAGGAAACACACATTCTGAAATGCGGCCACTAGAATGTACTGTATGCAGAGTATTCCTGACTCTATAAGGTAATAATGTACCCGTTAACCTTGTTTTAATGATGAAATGGGCTTTACTATAAGAAAATTGTTTTTTTTTCTATTCTACTAGGTACTACTATATGGATTGGGTTAAATAGAATTGCATTATTAAAAAAAGACTAAAATACAATTTTCATTGACTAAAACTAGTCGTGGATAATTCTGACTAAACTATGACTAAAATGGTCAGACGTTTAGTCAACTGAAAGTGGCGTGTCTAAGACTAAGGAAAACTGAAATGACCGTTTGATGCAAAAACTAAACTGAAACTAAAATACTAAAGTGAACTATATCAAAGGGTGGTAGTAGCCTAGTGGGTAACACACTCGCCTATGAACCAGCAGACCCGGGTTCAAATCCCACTTACTACCATTGTGTCCCTGAGCAAGACACTTAACCCTAAGTTGCTCCAGGGGGACTGTCCCTGTAAATACTGATTGTAAGTCGCTCTGGATAAGGGCGTCTGATAAATGCCATAAATGTAAATGTATATCTGAGAGTCAGGATTTCTCCATTTTAAAACCCCTCACACACGCATACACTTGGTATAAGATGCTTTCACATCACATCCCACAGTGACTCAAATATGTGCATCTCACTCCCACACACATACTTTCTCTCTCTCTCTAACAGACAGAAACACACCGTGTAGCTCTGAGGCTGTTCTCCCAGTGGCAGATGCTCTTGGCTCCACATGGGGGCGCTGTCTCTTGTCCGTGACCACAGCTGATCTCTCTGGCCCCCGGCGCTCTGCAGTGACACTGAGACAGAACCAGGACCCACCCTGGCCATGTGGAAGTGAAACCTGACTCACCGGACAACAGGGAGGGACAAGTGTCACAACAGACAACTGTCTGTTACTCAATAAAAAAAAAAAAAGGTCACCTTTGGAATTCTGTGTAAAATTAAATTAATTCATATCTGGCATGGTGTGATCTACACACACATATATAAAACATTGTTTACTGTTACCAGATCCATTTACTCTGTATTGCTGCTGTTGATGTGGTTTTGATGTAGTGAGTGTTAAAATGATTGTTGAAAAGTGCACGAAAATGATGACACCCACAACAGCTGGCAGTAGGGGGATGTGGGAGGAAGCGTTGGGCTTTGGAGAAGAGCAGGATGCTCCTGCTGGTCCCCACTGGCATTCACCCACATGTAGTAACCTGGAGAGGCATGAAAAAAGAGCTTTTTCAGGGATGTAACCATGAATCGACTAACAGATTAAAAACGGTAGAGGTAAAAGAGAATTGTGAATTGAAGTAAAAGTGAATAAAAGTAATTTTTTTACACTACAAAGCCCCTGGGTGCACGGAGCTGGTGCATATGCACCTGATTAAGCAGTCCTGAGCAATCTTAACTGAAGCCAGTTATGCATGACTCCTTAAAAGCAGTTTGACAGCACCTACTGGGCGCTGCAACATTAAAATGAACATTTCTGTGGTTCCTGTCATTTTTGGAGATACGCTTTAGGGTTGGTTTTGAGTTTCTTTGTGTTTATCCCTGTTTTCTGGCCCTTGTGCCTCTTTGTTTTGTGTTAATTAAAAATTATTTCCTGTCACCATGATGCCCTGTGTCTGCGCCTCATTCTCCCTTCAACCACAAGTCGTGACACAAGGAAGCATGCTGGTGCACAGAATGCAACACATTGAGTGCATTTACTTCAAGAGATTTAATTTAGTCTGGAATGCAATTTTATTTGCAGTTTTCATAATCTGTCATTTTGAGTAAAAAAAAAAGGTGTAGAAACCACACCATGAATTTGAGGGGTATCAAATCACAAGCTCGTAAAGTGAAGTGATTGTCACATGTGATACGTGTGAAATGTGTCCTCTGCATTTAACCCATCACCCTGAGTGAGCAGTGGGGCAGCCATGACAGGCGCCCGGGGAGCAGTGTGTGGAGACGGTGCTTTGCTCAGTGGCACCTTGGCGAATCGGGAGTCGAACCAGCAACCTTCTGATTACAGGGCCGCTTCCTTAATCTCTAGGCCACCACTGCCCCACTGAGTGCAACGTTACATCCCTAGTTAGTTTAGCTCAATGGACGTGGAAAATAAATGCACCTTGTATTCATGTACTACTGATGGTAGTTCGATGATCATGGTTCATGGTAAGATGAGTGTTGGCCCCGATAAACACCTTTCTTTACAGCCTAGTTTGTTGCAGCACAAATGTGCTGCAATTTATATAATAATGTTTAGAAGGTTCTAAAAGCTTCAAGTAATGACTATCAGGCTCTAAAATGTCCTAAGTCAATTTATTCTACAGCTATTTAGAATATTGGTTTCATCTTACCAGTGCCAGTTGTGTGATCCTGAGGGGGGTCTGTTTGGTCATTCGATTTTTGCCGTTGCCACTTTGGAGCCCCAATGCTGATGTCACTCCACTGACATTGTCCCAGTTCAAACGAGCACGGACCTAAAGACAAGAGGGATCTGTAAAAACCACGCAGCGAGCAGTGTACACATGAAACACAATTTACAGACTGTAAACCAATTAGATGAGTCAGCATCCTATTGCATGGTCAGCATCCTACCACAGGTCTCCTCGTCTTCACCTAGAGGGCAGTCAACTCGATAATCACACTGGGCGGTGACGGGGACACATTCTACACCATCAGATCGCCAGCAGAAAAATTCGCCCCCCTAAAGGCCAAATCGGAGCACAGTGAACCAACTTCAAGCGACAAAGAAGGAATGATGCTCTACTGCATGAAATCTCACCGTGCAGGGTTGGGATGTAGGGGTGAATGTGGGTGTGGCACCGGTTGATGGTGGCGTGGTGGGCATGAGTGGCAGCTGGCTGTTTTCAGGGTCATGATGGCACTGCGTGGAAAATGAAACGTCATCCAGGGCCGAGTGCCCTTCGGCGCCCTCTTCAGCCTCTGTGTAGCGAAAGACTATCTGCAGGAAAACAACACATGCGAAAAAATCAGTCACGTTCTCTAGGTCACTCAGGTCCTCTGACACTGGCCTGTTAATTAGTCCTTGTTCATGAACAATGCACCACGGAGAAGCACCAGAAAAAAACTTTTTAGCTTCTTATTGACTTAAACACCCATTTGTATTACAAATTATTAAAAACCTTTATTGAACTTTGTTGCTGTTATGCACCCATTCTTTCATTCATACAGGCAAAATATTATCTCTTGCGAGTTGTTTTAGTTAAAGTGAAGTGATACACAGCAGCACAGCACATGGTGCACACAGTGAAATGTGTCCTCTGCATTTAACCCATCTCCCTTAGAGAGCAGTCGGCAGCCATGACAGAGAGCAGTGTGTGGGGAAGGTGCTTTGCTCAGTGGCACCTCGGGATTCGAACCGGCAACCTTCTGATTACGGGGCCACTTCTTTAACCGCTAGGCCAGTACTGTGCTAACTAATGTGGACTGTTGCTCGCTTCCATTGGTAGTAGCCTAGCAGGTTAGAGACCTGCCGATGAACCACAGTTTCAAACCCCACTCACTACCATTATATCCCTGAGCAAGACTCCAGGAGGACTGTCCATGCAACTCTGGAAAATGCAAATGAACTGCCTTTCCCTGACCTTGCTCACAACTGCAGTGGAGAAGGTGATCTCCGCCCTCTGCCACCGAAACACCGGCAGGTGACTCCCACTCCAGAGCTGGTAGTCACTGCTGCCACTGCGTTCGGTCCTCAGCTTCACCGACAGCCTGACCTCTGAGCCACCATTGTGTGAGTAGTGGTAGAACCGCACCTAAAGAACAAAAGCTCCAGTTTCTTCAGTCTTTATTGTATTAAGAACTGCAACAGGTAGAAAATGCAAGAACAAGTTGAAAAGCAGGACTAAATCCACACCCGATTTTACTTAATTTGAACGCTGACTAACAAATAATGCTTTAACATTTGTTACTCCACTGATCAGCACATGGATGGAATGGCAGGGCTTTTCAGAAGGCATCACATGTGATGGAGGGACCACTTTCATTCCATTCACCACTTTCATTCCGTTGATGCATTCAAGAAACACCCAAAACCTGGAGTTCAGCTGTTAGCAGGCATGTTTCTGCTTGGCTGAGATAAGCATGTATGGGTTTATGGGTTGTCCTGACGTCCAACACTGGTCAAAGTGCTGGTTTAGAGACTCACGGTGCAGCCGGAACTTGGCAGGAGAGTTCTGGAGAGGATTTCTGTCCACTCTCCTGGAGTGAGGGGTTGTCCAGGCATGAGAAAGTAACCTGCAGCAGGTCGGTAGGCGGTTAGAACATGGCAACATGCTGGAAGTTCTCCCTACTGGGGGGTGGCAGCGTTAAGCCTACCTGCCGCTGAGTTGCGGGTGTGGTCCCTAGGAGGGCCGAGATTAGGCAAGGTGGTCTGTCCTTTCTGCCGAGTCCATCTGGGCCCCTGGGCATCAGAATGTCCACTTTCCCACCAACACAGGCCCCGTTCGAAACTGCAGCGATCCAAGTACCCAAGGGATTCTGGGTACATGGAGAACCCAGTCAAAAATCCTCTAGCTGGACAGTGGGTGTGTACATCCGAATTTCTTTTCATATTTTCATAACTTTACTACCTGCTGTGTCAGCATACTGTGTTCAGACAACACCAGTTGGGAAACCGCCCTGACTTCCCTCTAGCTGACATCCAATACTCAAACCAACAACCGCAAAGCACGCTTATATGCTCCCATTACATACAGTATATTTAATCAAGTTTCTCCCTCTGGACTTGAACCTTGGTATGTGGAAGGCTGAACTTCTGCACTTCTCAAAAGTTTTATATTTTAAACCATTGACTCATATATTTTGAAGAGGGCTTAAGTAATTGAATAGAGTGAATCATTTCATGCGTATAATGAGTATAAACTTGCACAGGTGGCAAAAAGTTTTTTTAATTCTTTACAAATGCAAATAGTACGCAATACTGCATACACTACACAAGCAGCATCTGCGTTAAAATGGATGTATGAGGGACTTTTGTTGCAGTACGCGTTAATAGCCGAAGTTATTGTCAGTGTCATGGATTGTATTGTGTTGTTATTAATAGTACAAATGCTTCGTTTTTGGTCTACATCTCACCACAGCGAGTCTCATCACTCATGTCCCCACAGTCATTGCTGAAGTCACACACTCTGCCTGCCTCCACACACACATGATTGGAGCACGAGAAGAAGCCTGTTGGGCATGGGTCAAGGGTCTCTGGAAGATCACATAGTATATATATATATATATAGCCCTGCTGACATGTTCACATTAAAACCTCAAGTAGTTTTTAATATATTATTTTAATCATTGTATCATTTCATTTTAATTTGGATTTGGTTTTGTACCTGGAAGTGTGCAGTTGAAGAAGGAGACGTCATCAACTGCAATGTCCCCAAGCTCACTGAAGGTCCTGGTGGCCTCCAACACCAGGCTGAACACCTGATGCGTGTGGCCCATCCCCAACTCTGCTCGGCGCCACTCGTCTCCGTGGTCACCAGAAATACTTAAGAGTGGGGTCAGCCTAGAGCCCTCCTGAAGCAGCACTGTCAGACCCCCGATTCCTGAGAGAAGAAACTCATTCACGTCCAGAACTGAAGGTGCTGCGTGGTGCTCTGGGGTGCTGTGTCCACAGTCTTACCCTCTCCAAACATGTGGTAGTAGAACTCGAACCCACAATCAACGCTGGCCTGATCAAACGCAGGGCTCTGCAGGGCGGCGTAGCTGTTGTGTTCTCCATGGTCTGCTTCCACAGCCATATACCATCCTGAGAGCCAAATCAACCCAGCAGTTGGTGAGATGTGTATTTCACGAGGGTTAGCTGATAATTGTGTGTGCGTTACCGAGCTCTGTGCCAGTCGTGTGGTCTACAGAAGGACCAGTGTTCGCAGAATCGGTGCCATTGCGGTCTCGGCGCCACGAGAACTGGCCCACGCTCACATCGCGCCAGCCGCAGGTGCCATCCTCAAACTGGCATGCTGTGAGTGCGCTGACATTTACATGGTCTGCAGCAGCACAAAGTGAGGAGGGCTGAGGACAATTTAAGTCATGACCCATCCGGCTGACCATGCACCAGTCACTCTGTGCAGCTTTGGTCTGCCAACTACCTCACTTGTCACTTTAAACTTACCTCTGTTGCACTACATGGTTTTGCACTCTCCACCATGTGCCCTTATTAGTATATGGTGTTTTTAAAATTGTATATTGGGTTTTTTTTAAATTGTATTTATACCTTTGTATTCAATGTTACTGTTTTGTATTTAATGTCACTTGTATGGGTCTGAGAGTAACGTAATTTCAATTCTCTGCATGTCCTGTACATGTGGCAGAATTGACAATAAAGCTGACTTTGACTTTGACTTGACTTTGACTACTTTGACCGATTCCAAGGTCTTTACAAACAAGACAACCCAAAGATGAGCAGCCTACTATGTTACAATATGCAGATTTGAGATTCATAATCTACTTCATTTCCTGCCATGCTATGAATCAGTATCATGTTACAACATAAGAGGTTTATTATTAAGAGCTTTATATTTTCACATGACATTTTTTTATGTTATAATTTGAAACTTATATCATAAAAATATGAAACTTATGTTTAAAAAAAATGTACAAATATTTTTAGCTCTATATTGTTAAATATTAGAACAAAAAATTGGAGCTTAGACACAAACAAATGTTTGATGCTTCAACAAGTTGTGGTTGAAATAATTTTTAAATTGTCTACAATTTATACCGATAAATATGATCAGTATGTGGCAATATAAAATTGAAATAGCCTCCTTCAAGTTGTGAAGTCTAATGTGTTAAAACTGATGCATGCCTAACCTCCAAAAATGTGAATAACACATTTTCAATTAACTTTTTATTAATATAATGAATAACTACATTTTAGTCACACCAAAAAGCAAAAAAAAAAAAGACAAAAAGTATATATCTTACCTTGACAAATGTTGGGTGTTATTAATATGTCGTCTATGGCAATGAACCCACTGCTTTCAGACTCAGCCTCTAAAAAAATCTGAGAGCACACAACTCCTCAAACATTGACAAGACAAAACTGACTCTACCGACTGGGCACAGTGGCTCAAGCCAGAGGTTCTCAAACCCCAAGGACTGCAATTATAAAAGACTTTAAGAATCAGTTGCATTATTGACTGTCCTCCACGCAAAAAGTCAAACACACAGCAAGTGAGGACATTTAAAAAAAAGAGACTATTAAAAACTTCTCCTGCCAATACTACCAGAAGGTACATGTACCATAGTTTGTGAACCAAGGGCTCAAGGTACGCCTACCTGAATGTGTTCTGCCACAGACAGTGTATTCGAGAACCGGATCCACTTCTTCTCAGTGAATCGGGTTTCTAGCAGCAGATCCTGTGAATCCGTCGCAGAACGGGTAAACACTCGAAAGGTCCCCGAGTCACTGCACACAAATGTTGAGAGGCCTGAGATAATCTCGCTGCACACAAGCAATGCAAACGTCCCAAATCTGTGCCCACCTGTCATTTATGTAAATCCAGAAGCTGAAGCAGAGCTGAGAGATCTGCTGGAACCTCTCTGACACGAGCACAGCCTTGCTGTTGGGGTTCTGAGTTCTGCTCAGTAAGAATCTCCCTGACGAAAACAGGTCACAACATACGGTTCTGCAGCCTGCTAAGTTTAGTCAAGAGGCAACTGATATAAAAGACCCTAAGCTCACCATCTGATGTCTGAGTAGTGTGGTCAGTCTCAGGACCCTGAAAGTGTCCATCTGCTTGGATCCACTCGTGTGTCTTCGCAGTTGCCCTACCAGCACTATTCCAGGTGCACTGTCCAGACTCAAAGTCACAGCTTCCTGTAGGTGTGCAAGCTCCATCCGTCACTGCTACATCATCCAGGAGAACGTGCGAGTCAGGAGCTTGGTTTAGAGTTGCTTTGAAAGCCACCTGGATGTGGACAACAAAAACATTTACAGCATTCAACAGACATTTACAGCATTTATCAGACGCCCTTAACAAGAGTGCCTTACAATCAGTAGTTACAGGGACAGTCCCCCCCTGGAGACACTCAGGGTTAAGGGTCTTGCTCAGGGACACGATGGTAGTAGGTGGGATTTGAACCTGGGTCTTCTGGTTCATAGGCGAGTGTGTCACCCACTAGGCTACTACCACCAAACAGAGCCCTTTGATAGGTTGAGTAGCTTATTTTTTTAAAAGAAATGTTGTTCCATCATGATACATAATGGTGGTAAAAAAACAATCATGGTGTCACATTTACGCATGTACAGGAAAAAGCTGGGATCTTTGGGCCCTCAGCCAGCAAGCACAGCAAGAACAGCACACGGTGACGCAAAGAAACATGTCCACTGCATTTAACCATCACCCTTACTGAGCAGGGGGCAGCCACGAAAGTGTGGGGACGATACCTTGCTCAGTAGCACCTTTGCGGTTCAGGATTCGAACCAGCAACCTTCTGACTCCGGGTCCATTTCCTTACCCGCTAGGCCACCACTGCCTGAAGTCTCAGCTGAACACACAATGGATGCGGACCAAGCCAGGGGTCTCACCCGAAATTTCGACGGAGAGGAAACGGTCACCTCCGACACCTCCCAATCTGAGGGGGACGCCCCAGTCAGGATCCAGAGAACCGGACCCAGCTCACCCTCCCTCAGGATGTGCACAGACAGGGAGTCTTTCGCGCCAATGGACAGCTTGTGCCTGCACAAAAAAACATGATGAAGAAGACACAAAGAAACCAAAGAAATTTACTAAATTTGTTAGTAAAAGTTAATTAGCTAACAAAATAAAATAAAAGCTCTTCAAGTACATACATGAGTAAAATACTTGATATAGGGCCAGTCCTGCTTCCCACAAGGTCCTTGTTAATGCATTGTACATTATGGGTTTTCTCGCACTTTGTCACTTTTTACCACACACTAGGTAGTTGAAGGTAGATTGTACAAACGATTGCATTGCAATAAATTTTAACCTTGACCAGTTTTACTCCTCATACATTTACATATATTTTAGCTGATTTGTGGAGCAGTGTTACGTCCCTATCAGTATCTCCAGTCAAGTCAAGTCAAGTCGGCTTTATTTCTAAAGCTCTTTAACAGCATTTCCACTCCCCCATAAAGTGCTGTTCAAACATAAGACATGAATGGACATACAAATATACTCAAGAAGTACAATGTAAAATACTTATTAATGCAGTAAATATACATGATAAAAACACAAGCAATGGGAGACTGGGCCAAGCGAAGCATCTTTGGAACTTTGAGGAGTTTTCACCACTTGAGCTGTTTGAAAGACTGAATGGTTTTGGTTGTGCATGATTTCTCACCAGAAGCTTATACACAATGCCACCGTTGAGTCCATCTCTGGCGTGAGCAGCTGAATGGACCCTGACCACTGAAGATCTGTCGCAAGTGCAGCCATGGAGTGACCTTTCGGCAGAACAAAAACGCTGTGTCCACCGCTTCAGCGCAGGAAATTGCAAAAGCAACACTTCCTACAACATGCTTTGCACAAAGACAAACACACACTGTTTTACTCACCCAGACGGGTTCCGTAGGTGTGGTCCGGCCACTCATGCCCACTTAGATGAGTCCAGTCCCCATCATCTGTCACGTCCTGCTCAAATCCACATAGGGATGTACTCTCAAAGCCACAAGGATCTGTGGCAGATTAGAACAAGAATAAATCTAGAGGACTTTCCGTACGAATATATATTTATTGCTCATGAAGCTGGTTCCACAGCTCTCTAAAGGATCATCGGAACAGGAAAGTGTGCGCTCGTACCGAAATCCACACAAGGCCCTTCCCTGATGGCGATGTCATCAATGGCAATAAATCCACTTCCTGTGCCATTACGGCCTCCCGAGAACAGCACCTGCGGAGCACGTCCTGTTCATTCTGTAGTGTATTTTTGTTCTGTATATTGTGTCATGCCTGTGTATTTTTTTGGGGTTGTTGCCTGTAGATTTTTTTATGTGTTAGTGACTTTTTATCAGACGCCCTTATCCAGAGCGACTTACAATCAGTAGTTACAGGGACAGTCCCCCCCCTGGAGACGCTCAGGGTCAAGTGTCTTGCTCAGGGACACAATGGCTAGTTAGTGGGGTTTGAACTAGGGATGTGCGTATCGATCCTAAATATCAATACTATCGATACCAAGTTGGTATCAGAATTGAATTTTCGCTCTTCTGTTCCTTTAACACATTCTAACTGAAAGCAAATGTGCCGGTAGAAATACTGCTCCTCAGCGTGACTCAGTAACGTCACAGAAAAGGTCCCTCTCTGTTGGGTCACCAATCATGCCCCACCCAGCATGGCTCCACAGGACACACACTTTTTAGTCCGATTTTCCACTCGCATTTAGGTGTTGTCTGAGGTATCAGTATCGGATCAGCATCACCAATACCAACCTGAATCTCACTTACTGAATTGGATCGAAAAGGAAATCATCTGGTGTCGCACATCCCAATTTGAACCTGTGACTTTGTGATCTTCTGCTTCAGAGGCGACTAGGTCGCTACCCCCGACTAGGTCGCTACCACCTCGTGTGCCACCTTCAGCATCTGCCTAGCGGCAAATCTTTCTGCGTTTGTGTGTGTGTGTGAGGCAAACACAAGCCTTTCTCACTCGTTCTTTGTCAGCCGTGCTGATGGTGACCTGTGCGCTCAGCCATTCCGACTCCTGGCTCCCTCCCCTCGTCCACACAACATCTTGGGAGTTTTTCTGAAAGATGCACAACAGAGTGTGTAATCCTAGTTTACTTATATCTGCAGCACTGTGTCTTATTCAGTAGGAAATGAGGACTGGGAAAGGCATTAAGACGCGGGACACCTGGGATCGATATAAACCAGGATAGATCAGATGATTTAGTGAGTTAGTGCGGGGTCTTGTTATCAGCTTATGTGTTAGTCTGGGAGCTAAACCACTCAAAAACAACAGTACATAGAACTCCAGCACTTTCACATTCAATCACTCTGAACTCTTTGCACAAATCCCTTTGCACAAATCACTTTGCACAAAATCTTCGAGCTTTTTACTTTACTGCTCCGTGTATGACTGTGTATGTGACAAATCAAATTTGAATTTTTCAATTACGTTAATAAACTATGTAGCGTACCCCATAGTAGCATGGATTACTCTCTTACTTCTGGTGCCAATCTCGTACAAGCTAAATCTACAGATGCAGATCATCTGCTCAGAGATGATCAGAGGGACAGAGTCTCCTTCTTGGCACGTATCATGTCATTGTTCCATGCAATATACGCCTTAGGTAAATAAATATCTGATCGATTTTCAGTGGGGCTTTGTTAAAATAACACCTGGTGCTTTTGCCCAGTACTGTTTATTTCGAAAGTGAAAGTGATTAATTGTCACATACCGCCACACCGGAACCCGTCCCCCTGGTGAGCAGTGGGCAGCCATGACGGGCGCCCCGGTGAGCAGTGTGTGGGGACGGTGCTTAGCTGACAGGGATTCGAACCTTCTGATTTCCCGCTTCCTTACCCGCTAGGCCACCGCTGCCCCAAAGACAATCATCTACCATGAAATGCCATGAAATGAGCAGAAACACCTACGCTCTGCACCAGGACGTCCAAGCTGGACGCAGATGCCCCAAGCATGTAGTACCAGAAGCCCACACAGATATCATCGGCCTGTGTAGCCACGGCAACAGAAATGACAGCAGGTTCGGCCTTCTCTTCTCCTGACTTGTTGACCAATAAATAAAATCCTGCAAGAAGACGAAGAAAGAACGTTGCTGTTAGCGCGTCTTCCTTCAGGAGTCAGCATTTGTAAATGTAAAATATCGTCATTGTGCATGGCACCTTGATTATTTTCTGCTGTGTGATCGTACAGTGGACCAAGCCATGGTCCTTTTACATGGATGCCATTCTGACGACTCCATGCAGAACCGGAGTCCTGAACCCAGTCACAGAACCCTGGAATTAATTTCATTTCATTCCCAGTCTGCATTCATATCATAGCCTCAGTACCTGCTTTTATTAACCGTTAGCTGCTAGCTAATTGCTCATTGATGCATTAAATGTTAACAGAATTATCAGGAAAACACTGCTCCTCACCGTCTTCAAAACTGCAGGACATGGCTGAGACCGGCGGCGACGTCGGCTGAGTAGTGGGGGCTGGTGTCGTCGGGAGCAAATCAGAACAGGCCACATCTCTCCTGACAAAGATGTCATCCAACGCAATAACGCCATCCACGTTATGAGGACACGAGGCTTCGAAGATGATCTATAAGGCAAACTATGTTAAAGCAAATTCGGCAAAAAAAAAAGGGTTAAAATCACTCAAAAAAAGTCACCTGATGTCTGTTTTGGGATGTGTAGTCCAGCATCATTTTGTGCCATACGTCCTTTTGGTTCCCATTCTGACTCCACAGAAGGTCAAGGGTGCCTGACTCGTTGATATATACACTGAGCTGGACCAAATCTAGAAAACGAATTCTCTTTTACTTTCATCCCTGATGTGTGGGTTCTTGGCTGAAAGAGGTTTCCTCACCATTTTCGAACCACATTTCCATGTGATACCAGAACTCCAGGCAGCATTTGGAAACGGGAGCCATGTGCACGCTGATGAAGTGGGCAGTCTGTTCTCCGCTGTATGCGTCGAAGACCATGTAGTGCCCTGCAGACACAGGTTCATGGGAAACGTTGGCTGAACGTTGCACTGATGGCATCTTAACTGTATGCAAAACCTGAGGTCAAAGTGACACACCGAGTGCAGAGTTGGTGGTGTGGTCTACATCTGGGACGAATTTTCCCTGGCCGGACGCGGAGGTCCAATCCCAGGCCACAGCGGTGGGACCATACGGTCTGTTCAGCCAATCACACATGTCCATCTCAAAATCACAGAATCCTACAGCAGAGGGTCACATGCATGGGTCACGCAGAAGGAATCCATGTGTAAAGACTTGTTCAGACTCAAAAGGTCACGCACCCTCAGGTGGACATGGCCCATTGAGGATCAGGAGGTCATCAATCGCAATGTTTCTCCCTGGGCCGTCACCAACCACAGCTTCAAACACGACCTGTCCACAGCACAGCCACTAACATTACATTTACAGCATTTATCAACAGGGACAGTCCCCCTGGAGACACTGTAAGTGGGGTTTGAACCTGGCACTTTGTGGTCACATGGTGTGTTATCCACTTGTCTGCTCAAAGTCAGCAGCTGTGCGTCACCATTTCATTTATTGTATGAACATACTTTAACAAATATTGAGCGCTTTATGAATCATGTATTCCTCAACGCTGTTTATCTGAATACACATACCAGTTGTAACAGAAATGGCCTTTTCCAATTGTAACTGGTGACGTTGATGTAGTACTGATGTTTGCACAAGGCAGTCTTGTGAAACTGGTTCTGGATAAACGTTTCGTAAAAGAACATAGCAGAAACATGCTCACTCGGCTAAACCAGAGGGCAATCGAGACATGCATCGGGGCTGTGGTTGACTCTGAGCAAAGCACCGTCCCCACACACTGCTCCCCGGGCGCCTGTCATGGCTGCCCACTTCTCACCAAGGGTGACGGTTAAAAGCAGAGGACACATTTCATTGTGGTGGCAGAATCTATATTGTATGAACAACTGAATTAGTTTTGTTGAAAAATATGAGAAAATTTTGAAAACAGGAATAAATCCTTATGTCCACAATAGAAAGTCATTTCATGCACAAAAATTCATTTTTGCTCACAGATTGTAGAATATCCCTTTTGCACAAAAATCTGAATTTGAACTCTGTCTCCCTCAAAGGTGCAATGGGTTCATAGCCATAAATCAAATCTGACATCATCCTCCACTTACTCTTGGAGATAAAAATGAAGAAATAAGGCCAAGCGTCCATATACACAGGATATGTGCATGTGCACACTTGCACACACACACACCGTAAGTATTCCAACGCAGCATGATAGGTATATACTGCATCGTATAGGCCGAATGCCCACTGTTTATGAATATCTTACTTATGGATATGGAGCACTATTTGCCCTAAATCCATTTCATGAAAATATGAGGAAAAAAAAAATCTTCTTATTTGTGCGTCCATGAGCGTTATCATAGTTTTGAAATGTACATGGAATATACAGTTACATTCGTGGCATTTGTCTGATGATCTCCAACGTGACTTTTTAGTGAAGTATTTTATTTTTTCCTTTTATTTTGAATAAATTATAATGGATACTGTCACTGGCAGGCCACCAGGAGAAACCAAGACGACGGAGAGGAAGACCCCCCGGAATTGGAAAGAGACAGTGTCAATATAAGGCGGACAGGTTTCATTTCAGTATTGTTTCATTTTCTCTTCGATACCTTGCAAAAAAACCTGCTTCTGCCCTCGATGCTTCTATTGCCCAGCCCTCTGACAAGCCCAGATCGACTCACACTCACAGACCTTGATTAAGCCTGACACCTTTGTATTTGTCCCGTTCCCCATGAGTCTTAATCTACAGTCCCTGCCCGTGCCCTTCACCCTCCACCAGACCCACCCTCGCCCTTGCAACACCAAATCTCCACAGAATGCCTGATCTTCTGCAGCGTACCTGATACGGGGAATCTGGGCTGAGCACGGTGGCCCTCCCGTGTCTCCACAGGTCCCCCTGATCTCCACTGATGGTCCACAGAGGAAAGCTGGAGGTGGAACGCTGCTCTGGGCGTAGGCGCACACTGAGTTCACCGACCCCCTGCCCACCCATGTGGTACCAGAACATCCAGCACTCCCCGCTCTGGGGGGTCGGTGCGTTCACGGTGGTCACCATGTGACCACGGCTGCCCTTGGGATGCTCCCACAGATTGCCACTCAGGTAGTATCCTGAAAGAAAGTGACGCAATATTAATTTTTGTACGTTTGTCTGTAATTCGAGGGCCACTTTAAATATGAAGGACCCTGGGTGAAGCAGGCCACCTCTCACCCTGTGCTGTGCCTAGTGTGTGGTCAGCTGCCGGGCCGGGAACACCGGAAGCGTGGCCCCCTCTGGCTCTGACCCATGAGAAGTCTGCTGTGGGGTCCGGCTGCAGGCCGCAGAGCGAGGCCTGGAAGGTGCATTCCCTCTCCGGTGGGCACGCTCCATCCACGCCGCTCGATACCACCACATCGTCTATCGCGATGCTGCCGTGGGTGCCTCCCAGGACCGCCTCGAAAATGAACTGTGCGTGGAGGAGCAGAGAGGTGATGAACGTTTCCCCCGCGAGAGTCTCGGCCTGCATGGTGGCGGCGCAATACCTGCACAGGTGGGCCACCTGCTGGCAAAGTGAGGTCTACAAAGCGCCACTTGTTCCCATGAGTCCCAGTTCTCATCCAGATGTCGGTCTCGTCTCCTTCAGCTTCCTTCGCCTTGAATTTCAGAGTACCTAGAACATGCCAGAACATTGTCAGTTTATTCAGATGGTGAAAAACAAGCACTGGTTCACTTATTCAGTCTTTATCGCAAAAATTAAGGTCCCTGGTGGTCTAGATGTTTCGGCTCCTTTACTGCCACGACCCAGGTTTGATTCTTTATTGTGGCAGTGGTGGTCAATCAGGTAGGGTTGTGGGTTCAGACTGGTGGTCTAGTGGTTAGGATTCTGAACTCTAACTGCCGAAGGTCCCCTTGATCGAGGTACCGTCCCCACACACTGCTGGCTGCCCGTTGCTCACTAAGGGTGAAGCAGGTTTGGGGTGGTGGTGGCCTAGTGGGTAACACACTCGCCTATGAACCAGAAGACTCAGGTTCAAATCCCGCTTACTACCATTGTGTCCCTGAGCAAGACACTTAACCCTAAGTTGCTCCAGGGGGACTGTCCCTGTAACTACTGATTGTAAGTCGCTCTGGATAAGGGTGTCTGATAAATGCCGTAAATGTAAATGTAAATGCAGGGTTAAATGCAGAGGACACATTTCACCACGTCACCGTGTGCTGTGAGGCAGCGTGTCGCAATGACAGAAACAACCACTTAAAAAAAGGCAAGGCAAGAGAAAAGTCCTTCTTGCATGCGTGCACAGTCCCTGATTCAATTTAGCCAGTGGTGAGGGTCAGAGGTTTTGTTTACCTATGCTGCTGCCATAGATGTGATACCAAAAACTGATGCACTTGGCCTGCTGCGGGTAGCTCATCATTCTAGCGGTCATGGAGGGGTCCGTGGTTCTGTCTGTTCCGATGAATATGTAATAACCTGGTCAAGAACAGATCTGATGAAGAAATGCCACCAACACATGACTGTAAGAAAGTCTACACTAAATAGTGTGAAGTACATCATGATATATTTACATCATAACAGAAGCTTACCGAAAAGGATCACAAAAAAACATATACATTTTCATTTTTCTCCTTCTCGTGAAGTAAAAATGCAACATTTATATTCTTGAATGATTTAAGGTGCTTAGAGGACAGCAGCCGATGAATGAGCTACCTTCTCCAGTCGTGTGGTCGAACTCTGGTCCAGGATTAAAGTTGGACGGCTCTTTTACCCTCTTCCATGTCATGCTGGCAGAGTGGTCTGGGTACCAGCCACAGGCGCCTGTCTCAAAGTCACAGGACAGCCAATCGGAGCCCGGAGGGATGGCCCCGGCAGAGCAGTAAGGGAAGGTGATGTCGTCCAACATAACATCCTGTTTCTCGTGGAATGAGGGTTTCATGGAGAACACCAGCTGGGTGATGGGAGAACAAGATGGATGGTCGGCAAAAATATTCATCAATCAATCCTAATAAAAGAACAACGCAGGAAGAAAATATTCTACCTTGGTACCTTCAGGACGATTCCCAATGTCTACAGTGGCGTTCTCCCAGCCTTTCGTCTGAGATGTCCTTATGTCCCACAGGTCAGTAGTTGATGAATTTGTGACAACCCTCAGGGCAAAGTCAGATGATGATCCATGGAGATGGTACCAGAAACTACAAGTGAAGTATAAATAATGTAAACTAAATGGTAGACAATGATAAACGAGGCAAAGAAGAGTTTGCAAAGCTCCTTACCTACATCATACCTTTGGCTACTAGTTTAGGGAACTAGTTGTGTTTTGATTACATTTAATGAACTCTTCATATGCAGTTTGAAGCATTCTACTTAGGTTCTTTATGTATCAACTATCTACAATTTTACAATCTTGTTATAAAATATGTTAAAGGAAAACCATTTTGTACCAGATCTGGCATCCAAGAGCTGATGCTTTTAGAAGAGTCCTCTCCAGAAGTGCCTCTGAAAAGAAACCCGGTCTCTCGCCTTCTACATACATGAACTGGCCTGGGAGATAAACTCAGATGAATGAATGCAGGACGACTGCAGAGGATGACGAGGTGACGGTGAGTGGGGAAAAAAAGCTCATACCGAATGCAGATCCAGTGGTGTGGTCCACACCTGGAACTGTGCTCACGTTGGCCATGACCCGGGTCCACCTGATGTCACTGTCACTGGTGTCGTTCCAACTACAGGAATCACGCTCAAAATCACACGACCCTTTCAGAGGGAACCATTATTAAAATATTGTCAGAATGACAGAAACACAGAGACTGGAGCCCAGCTGCTCTGTGTATTTATATATAATAACTGCTTAGGATAAATACACAGATCTGTGTATTTATGCTCTGTGTATTTATCAGTTTTATATATATTCCTTAAAAATATATATTTAAGGAATCCGCCCCTATTCCTTCTTACAGAATTGTATATATTTTTAAATATAAAATTCTGTAAGAAGGAATATGGGCTGATTCCTTAAACCCATGGCATTCTGTATACCAAAGGAATCCTCATCACTCTCTCGAATTGCACTGTGCTTGTGGATGCAGTCCAGGCTAAGAACTTGGTGATGTCCTTCTGGCCATGGAGGGCTGGCATAAGCAACTATAAGGAGAATTTCACAGCTTCAGTGACCTTCATCAGCACTGTACATTTCAACAACTTTATTGTGCAGTATACATTTGTCTTACACTCCAAATATACTCCAGTTATCTTACACTCCATATAAAGCAATAAAACTACTTCATTAAATGACAAAAAGAATTATATTCATTCAAATTGTGTGCAATTTAATATGCATAAAATAATAAACAGTGGAATGATTCCTGGTTACCACACAAGCACAGCACAGGTAACCAACTAAAACAGTTCACACAAATGCAATGTGCAGAAATAAAACCGCTTTGCTTCCCCCTTACCTGTCAGGAGGAAAAGTACAAGGACTTGCATTCTGAACGGGGCTGAACAAGTGCTGCAGGCCTACAGCGTTTAATCTGTCCACAATTCCTCGCTGAGAATCACTTGACAGGCCGAACGGAACTTTTAACCCGTTTTATCTCAACTTATCTGTGCTCAAAGTTCACGGTGTACCTGCGCTGGCTGCATTTACAGCAGGAAGCACCAATATCCTCCCAAGCACGTGGCCTAATAACGCTGTTCGAATGGAACACAAAGGCGCATTTCCTCCACACGTCCACACAGGATTTACTCATGTCGCAATGTGAAACGGCTGCACTTCCCTCCGCTGAGCCAATTGAAGGAAATCTAAAAGTGCTTTGGACGGTGCTAAATTAATGAATTAACACCCTGAGATTATGAAATAAAATGTTTATTATTTATTATATGACGATTCAACACATTCACCTTTACACCGATGCTTTATTAGCTGCTTTTGCATGAGTATATATGAGGTTTACTGTGGGTGATTGAATACACTTTGCATGCACGCTCTCTCCATGTCGCTGTGACTTGGTGAAGTCCTGGGATAAACTCCAGCAGCCGCGACCCTCAGTAGGACTAAGTGGTTGTGGGAAGTGAGTCGGCGAGTGAGTGGCACATGTAGACCAAAGACATGGAAGTGAAAGGGTTCTTCCTCTGCAGTATTTCACTTCCAACTAAGCGGCAGTTCGCAAACCGCAGACTCAAGTGCTCCCCACCCAAACACTGGCTGTGATCTGGTTCATTAAATCTTTACGGCTTTTACACGTGATAGAAGGTACAAGTGAACCCAGCTACCCTGCTGATGATTATGTGGATATTGCATACCTGGAGGCCTATAGCTATATACGGCAAAAATGATTTCCAAGGAAGTCTTGTTTCTAGAAAATGTCTCTTATTATTAATCAAAATAAGATGTAAAGTATTATTTTAAAAACAAATTATCTCGTATTGAGCAAAAAAATCTGCCAGTGGACTTAGAAAACTTACATTTCTTATTTTGTCCAGTCTGAAGAATTCTAGGAGTACATTTCTCACCCAAATGACTAAAAACTAGATAATTTTTTTAAAATAGGACTTTACATCTTATGTAAAAAATGCTTGACAAGATGATTTTTCTATTTTGATTAAAAAAACAAGACACATTTTCTAGAAATAAGACGTACTGCTACTGTGATGTCTCGGTGCTCCCAGCACCAAATCACAGCCATGCATGGGTTCAAATCACCCACAGCGGCTGCCCGTTCGATGTGAGCCATCACATGCCTTTATACCGGAGACTCTGGGCCGCATACAGGGTCGTGAATTGTGGAAGTGCGCAGGTGAATTTGTTCTCTCGGTTATGCCGTTTGTTTTCATTTCAGTTTGTATTTTGTGCTCTGGCCATCGTGCCTTTTCTTTTCCTTCATTCCTCCTCAGATGTCGAGCATGTCCGTCTCATCCCTTCTCCACCCACGTGGCATAACAGTTTACATTTACAGCATTTACCAGACGCCCTTATCCAGAGCGACTTACAATCAGTAGTTACAGGGACAGTCCCCCCCTGGAGACACTCAGGGTTAAGTGTCTTGCTCAGGGACACAATGGTAGTAAGTGGGATTTGAACCTGGGTCTTCTGGTTCATAGGCGAGTGTCTCACCAACTAGGCTGGTGGTCGTACCCCATAGTAGCACCAAAGTTGCTTTTTTGCAGTGTAATTATGGACGCAGACATTTGGACTGCATGAAGAGGTGACAAAAATGTCTAAATCTCTTCAGACGTTTTTATGATAAAAATAGCAGACTATTCACGCCCCTGTTCCAGCTTGTTTGAGTTCAGTTCCTGTTTTGTTCAATGAATGTGTTCTTGTGATCTGCATGGTTTATTGCTCACATGTCAAATTATTTTTTGAAGAAATCCAACAATGTAACATGATGCAACTGGGCAACGCATGAAGAAATGGATTTTTATTAATAAGTGGATTATCACCGCCGGGCGCAGTTTAAAAGCAGGGCCTCGGTTGATGGCATCAGCGACCGCAGCGGCAGCCCCTCCTCGCCTTCCCAGAAGGGATGTTGTAAGGGCAAGACCCTCTCTGACTCACGGGGAAGCGGCACCCTTCTTAAGCTCCGCGCACCGGCAGCACTTCCACGCGCCGTCGCCGAGATGCGGGGGGTGACCGGGGCCGCCGCCCTGCTCTTCGTCCACGTCCTACGCTGCTCTGCTCAGGCAGGTGTGTACCCCCGCGCTGTCACCCTCACTCGCGTCAGGCCCTCCGGGGTCAGTGTGGCTCAGTAATATTGCACCGCTCTCTCTCTCTCTCTCTCTCGCTTATCTGCGCGGCAGACAGGAACTTTCTGATCTTCAATAAAGGAAAGAACAGATGCATTTACTCGTCCCAGCCGATCAGAGTGCTCCACTGCGACGTCTCCTCTGCGGCGGACCAGTTCAGCTGGACGTCCGCCGGCCGCATCTTCAGCGCCCTCAATAAGAAATGCCTGGGCGCCGGCAGCATGTCGGACGGCAGCGGCCTGCAGTTTTACTTCTGCGACGACGCCAAGCCCCTCCAGAAGTGGGAGTGCGCGAACGACACCCTGATAAGACTCAAGGACCAAAACCTGTTCCTGTCCCAAGGGGACGACATGGTATTGAAACTGACCAGTGACCAGAGTGCTGCCAGTCACTGGCTCATCCATGGCACCGAGGATGGCGTTTGCTCACGGCCATACGAAGGTAGGGATCGTGGAAACCTTCTCGTGGGGGTTTTTAGCATACATTCAGTTGACATGCAAACAATATTAGGGACGCACCGAAAAATTCTCAGCCAAAAAAATTCGGTTTTCAACCGTGAATCAAAATGTTGGGATGAAGCAAGCAAAAACCAAGACCTGCCACCACATGACGAAATTCCAGCTGGTTTTAGGTTGATTTCAGGGCATGAAGTAGGTGTGGTTAACACCCTCACGGTCCCACCGCACGACGTACAGTTGTCACAGAGGTCAAAGATCAAGTGTGCGACTTTGCTGGATGCAACGCAAGATCGCAATTCAGGCGCCCTCTACGCCACAGATCATTTTCATGCGCTCTGTTTTCTATGCTGTGTTTTATGAGAATAGAAGTCAGTCGAGGCTTTAATAACTGTTGATGTATTGTATATTGTACATCGTTGGAATGTCAACATTCCAAGTTTTCTGTAATTGATTTATTCCTCGAAGTATGAATATTATTTATATGCATTAGCAATGCCTTGACATTAGAGACAGCCTACAATTTTATTTTGGTGTGTGTGGGTGTGTGTGTGTGTGTGTGTGTGTGTATTTATATCTATGGATGAGATGCTGAACAGGATATTTATAGACTAAAATCTGAAGACAAATTTATGAAATATCTGACAGATCATTTACATAGTGTCTGTCATTACAGCATGATATTAGAATTATGAACATCACAAATTGCCAGTGTCGTGCTGTGAGAAACTCTCATGGACATCACTGTGATTAACAGTTTCCATAAAAGCATGGACTGTGCCTGTGCTCAACAAAATTCGCTGTAAAATGTTTATTTTTTTCTTTACAGATTTGTTCACTATTGAGGGCAATGCCTTTGGACGTCCATGTCATTTTCCGTTCAAGTTCAACAGCAAATGGTATGCGGAGTGCCTGAATGACCAAAACAAGGGCCTGTGGTGTTCACCAGATGTAGAGTATCAAGGGAGGTGGGGCAAGTGCCCAACAACATGTAGGTTGCAGTTGGACAGTCAATATTTCTATTAGATCTTTCTTACCTGCATTCTTCTGAAGTTTCTCTGATTGTTTTTAGCCACTGACGGATGGAAAAAAAACCCTGTCACCGGCATTTATTACCAGGTCAATGCCAACTCTGCCCTCAAATGGCACCAGGCTAGAAAAAGCTGCCAGCAGCAGGGTGCAGACCTTGTGAGCATCACCGAGCCTCACGAGCAGACCTTCATATCAGGTATCGCCACCTGCTGGCCATCTGTCTTACTGGCTCTCTAATTCTTCAGCACACTTGTTCTTGTGAACTGTGGTGTTGTTGAACTCACGGCAAGATACACCTGGCGACATGAGCTTTGAAACATGACTCTGCTGTACAATGTGTAAATGTGTAAATGTTTCTTTGCAAAGGCACCATGGAGCAAACAAGTACGACTCTTTGGACTGGACTCAACCGCCTGAATGATGAGAGAGGATGGCAGTGGGTTAATGGGGCACCGTTTCGTTACCTAAAATGGGGTTCAGGTGTGTATGATTGGCATGACAAAATATTGGGGCTGCCATAATTAATGCTTTAATTGCTCTGACTAATATCAAATGGATAGATGCCATTAATGGAGATGCATTTTCCTCACTTCTGGTTTACTTGCGGTGTGTTTGGAATGTTCTCGACACATCTCGACATATGCTGGTTTTTCAGACGCGACCAGATGAAAATATTTACACATAGTTCAGCACTTTTTGGACACATCGTCTGAATCAGTCATTAGGTAAAAATGTAAAAAGACCACAGTAATTTGGATTAAGTTTTAATTCCATTTTATTTTAATAACTAGTGTTGTTGTGTCCGGTTTTATTATAAAAAACTGACCAGATTATTCGTAACCATGTGTAATTTTAGATGATTGTCAGCTCTATAAGATATTTATTTTTAAAAAGTATAAATGTTTATTGCATTACATCAAAATAAAATGAAACTTGTACAATAGTGAGTGTATTGATTAATTTGGTTTTTTTTTTATGCAATTGCTGATTTCAGGGCAGCCAGTCTTCAATACCGGAAGTAGCTGTGTGGCCATGAGCGGTCAAGAAAACTATAACTGGAAAAACGTGGCGTGCAGCCGGAAGTTTGGGTACATTTGCCAGAAAGGCAGTACGGTCCCAACTGCTACTGCTGAACCAGGTAAGCAATGTGTTATTGTCCACGTGATAATCACAAAACGTTTTCAGCTTTTCAACCAACAGACGTTTGATGTATGTGTGTGTTTGTACAGTTCAGTCTATTTCTTGCAGCGCCCCTTGGATACCGTACTTAGGGCATTGTTACGTCCTCAACCGCACAAAGTTCCCCTGGCAGGAGGCTCAGACCGAGTGCGTTAAAGCTGGAGGGAACCTGGCGAGCGTTCACAACGTAGAGGAGCAGAGTTTCATCCTGACACAGCTGGGATACGGTGAGTTTTTAAAAAAAGTACTTTGCACTTTTCACTCAAAACTCAAAATATGAGTAAATATCACTTTTACAGATGATTTAACATTAATACTAAATAATAACATTAATAAATCTATTTATTTTCGGAAAAAATGGCGACACAACTTCCTGTCGGTGCCAACATTGTGGTTGGTGAATGGTGTTGATTTCCGTGAATGCCCCCTCAACTTCTATAGGTTGCTCTCCTCCTCATTAGCATTTAACATTTGACATTAACATTAGTGTTTGGGACAGTGGTGACCTAGCGGTTAAGGAAGCGGCCCCGTAATCAGAAGGTTGAATCCCGACTGAGGTGCCACCGAGCAAAGCACTGTCCCCACACACTGCTCTCCAGGCGCCTGTCATGGCTGACCACTGTGTGATGTTTAAAAGCAGAGGACACATTTCGTTGTGTCACCGTGTGCTGTGCTGCAGTGTTTCACAATGACAATCACTTTACTTCACTTCGCTTAAAGCTACAAACACCGTAACGGTGCGTCCTGAGAAAGTGGATCAAAGTGGCTGTAATTCTGCACCTAGGCTGAATTTTGGAAAGAGACTTCAGATGCAGTAGTAGGGGACCGATATAAAAGCAAAGCAAAAAAAAAAAAAACATGTCATGGGACCTTTAAATTCAAATAAATAAATGCATTTTTATTTCAAATATGAATCAATTGTGAATGGTCATATAATGATTTCAATTAATTGAATATATGAAAAGCCCACTTTTTTATATGAAGAAATGTTAAGAAGTGGGTAACACACTCGCCTATGAACCAGAAGACCCAGCTACAAACCCCACTTACTACCATTGTGTCCCTGAACAAGACACTTAACCCTGAGTGTCTCCAGGGGGGGACTGTCCCTGTAACTACTGATTGTAAGTCACTCTGGATCTGATAAATGCTGTAAATGTAAATGTAAGAACAGAATTTCTGAATGAATTTATATAGAGAGAAAATAATTAAAATGCTTTGATGATATTATAACATGATGAACATTTTTTTTCATGTAACCTTCAGCACAGACAGATGAACTCTGGATTGGCTTGAACGATAAAAAGACGCAGCTGCTGTTTGACTGGATCGATCATTCCAGTGTGACGTACACGACGTGGGCCGCCGAGGAACCGAGTCACAAGCACTTTCAGCAGGAGGACTGTGTTCTTATTAAAGGAACGGTGGGTATTTTTGGGTGACATCATTAGCCTCACCGGTGCAGAAATAAACTGGAGTTGTAATAATTTTATTAAGGCACTTATGACAGAAAATCTGCTTAATTTTTCTTTTTTTTTTTTTGCATCTGTCAGGATGGGAAGTGGGCGGATGAGGAATGTGAAAACAAATATGGCTTCATCTGCAAAAAGCCTGGGAGCTCCAAACCTGACACTGGCCCAGAAGTCAGAAGTGAAGGGTGTAAAGCCGTGAGTTTTACTTACATTTGCCAGAACAATGACTGTCAGCACATCACTCACGCCGTCTTTTCAATTTGCAACCGCAGGGATGGATCAGATACGGATACAACTGTTACTATGTGGGTTCAGAAGCGAAGACGTTCGACGAAGCAAAAACGACTTGTGAACAAAGTGGCTCCTACCTGGTCGATGTTCCACATAGGTAAGATAACGTTTATGAAAATTACTTTACCTAATCTGTCATAAATGATTGACACATAGCCGAAATTTTCATTTGAAGTGTTCATTTCCAGTTCCTGTAGTGGTGCTTCCTTACAACAGACTTAAATAACAACAATAAGAAGTTTTTTCTGACTACAGATGCATGTTAAATTCATTTAAAAAATGCACTTATTTTATCTAATCCCACAGGTTAGAAAATGCCTTCCTTGTCAGTTTAGTTGGAATGAGAGCAGAGAAATATTTCTGGATTGGTCTGTCAAATCAGAAGGAGCATCATTTGTTTGTGTGGACCAAGTCAACACGGGTTGACTACACACACTGGAACGCCAGAATGCCAGGTGTGTGGGTGTGAATGAAACAAACATACATACATACATACATACATACATATATATATAATGTGAGACTCTCAGGCAGGAAACAGGGTTGCGTTGCCATGACGACGGGAGCCTTTGCTGGACTCTGGGATGTTCTCAGCTGTTCCAATAAGGAGAAGTACATCTGTAAGCACAGAGCAGATGGTGTGGTCACCACTCCAGCCCCGCCCACCACTCCGGCATATAGATGCGCTGATGGATGGCACGAAATGCCCAACCGGCCCTTCTGCTTCAAAGTTTGTCAAATTGGTGAACATTGTTCTTAAGAAGCCGGATTCTAAAATAGTTGAACTAACATTTTCGCTTCACATTTGTCTTTTTGCATCAAAGCACTATGAAATGAACAAAAAGGAAAAGCGGACGTGGTTTGAAGCGTTGGACTTTTGCAGAGCTTTGGGTGGGGATCTGTTGAGTACTCACAGCCAATCTGACATTCCCAGCTCAGAAATGACGATGTAAGCATGCATTGCAGTGCCCAGTGCAATTAAAACGAACACATGCTCAACCTTCAAAGTGCATTTATGACAACCTTGATTCCCAGGTATGACTCAGCATGGATTGGCTTAAGCAACCAAGATCCGAACATCGGCTTTGTGTGGTCGGACGGCTCCTCGGTGAGTGATGCCTGCTTCTTCCATACACGATATACACAAAGAGACAGAAATGAAGAGAAGTGAAATATAAATAGATGGTACAATGACTGAGGTGGCACCTTACAAATAATACATGAAATAAAACAGGAAAAATATATCAATTTAATGCTATTTGTTGCTTACAGTCATCATTTGAAAACTGGAATGATGGCGAACCAAATAATGCAAACAACGTGGAAAACTGTGTGGAATTGATTTCAACATATTACTCACATGGGAAGTGGAATGATCTGCATTGTGAAATCAAGAAAGACTTTATATGTCAAATACATAAAGGTAAGACTGATTTTACGAAGTTTTCAACTAGGTCAAGTGTTAGACTGAAGGTATCCTCAGATTGTTCATAAATATAAACCGTAAAAGGACATAATGTTTGCGCATGTGACATATTGACAGGTGAGACAGTAGCTGTCAATCATTAGGCTCCTCCCATCCAAATAATGCCACCAGTGCAAAAATGATTCTGACAATGGATACATTGCGTGTTCATTTTTCCTTTATCCGACAGGGAAAACTCCTTCAAGTCCATCTAATGCCACCCTTCCCAGTAAGTTTACACCCACTGGACAAATTACACCAGATCCGAATTTCCCTTCACTGGCTCTCATGTGCTGGCTCTTCTGGATCTTTCATGTTGTTTCCTCTCTCCTTAACACAGCGTATAATGAAACAAGTGACGGGTGGATTGAATTCCATGGCCATCAGTACTATTTCAGTTATTTTATGGAATTAACTATGGATGACGCTCGACAGTACTGCAGATCTAAACATGCCAACCTTGTGATTATCAACAGTGAAAAAGAGAGAGTGTTTCTATGGCAACGGGTAAATTATTCATTACAGCACAGTAAAAATGTCTACACTGACATTGTCGTGAATTATTCATCTGCAGAAATTCTTGAATCCCAGAAATTATATGAGTTTTCGTATATGTATTTTTGCATTTCAGATAATAGACCACCATGATGATTATTTCATTGGTATGACGATTGATCTGGATGAATTCAAGCAGTAAGTCAAACTCATCGTGAGCAGTAATGTTGGGGCCGTGGTGGCCTAGTGGGTAAGGAAGCAGACTTGTAATCGGTTCATATCCCGAACCGGCATGGTGCCACTGAGGTCCCCATGATCAAGAGATCACTAAGGGTGATGGGTTTAATACCGAGGACACAGTACACTGTGTGCACTGGGTGCTGTGTCACATGCAACAATTAATCACTTTCAGTATAATTACTTTTCAGGATTTTAAGGGGTAGTGGTGGCCTAGCGGTTAAGGAAGCGGACCCGTAATGAGAAGGTTGCCGGTTTGAATCCCGACCCGCCAAGGTGCCACTGAGCAAAGCACCGTCCCCACACACTGCTCCCCGGGCGCCTGTCATGGCTGCCCACTGCTCACCAAGGGTGATGGTTAAAAGCAGAGGGCACATTTTGTTGTGTGCACCGCCTGCTGTGCTGCAGTGTTTCACAATCACTTCACTTGAAAGGTTCAGCAACTCAGCAACTTAAACACTACAATTCTAAAGACATGTGGACAAGTGACATTTCAGGCATTTCTAATTCACAGTCAGGCCCAGCACTCTTTTTACCATTTGCTGTTTGTATCATGACGCACAAGACGTCTTGTGGAGCTATGGCTGCTAGTTGTGTACAGAGGAATGCAGGAATGTGTGTGAATACAGATGGATAGTGCACAATTGTGATGGATAGTGCACAATTGTGATGGATGAAAGTCAAGAGGGGCATAACAGTACATGTGGTTGTTCATGTGGCAGTTGCGGGATAAAAGCAAGACTGTGTAGAGATGTCCTAGCAACTGAGGAGTTTACTGAGAAGCCTGGGTTGGAGCAGGGCACCTAAAGGTCGCCTGCTAAAATTGCAAACATTTAAAAAAAATTATGTTTTTATAACCATGCTTCACATTCTTTAAATAGCAGAATGTGTCAGAACATGAGCCATGACCTAATGCATTAAGATACCAATCATTTGGGAAAAAATGAATATAAATAAATATACTAGTTGAAAAGGCTTATTCTGTGTAATGTAAGAAAGGTGGGACTACTTGATTCTAAACTACTATAAAATATATTATTATAAAGAGGAGAAATACTAGAGAAAAGTGTGCATTTTACGTGTCTGTTCATGTAAATGTCAACTAATTTTAGCACATACATTTTTTCGTTTTCTAGCAAATCTAGAATCATCACTGATCATTAATGACATACAGTAGCTCAGTACATATGTCTGATGTGTGAACATGTTCTTGATCAAATTCTCCAGATGGGTGGATGGATCCCCAGTGATCTTCCCAAGCTGGGACGCAAATGAACCTGATTTTAAAACCAATAACGAGAACTGCGTTGTGATGGGCGCATCAATGGGTAAATGACGCGAAATTTCTACTAATTCTAGTTTCTACCCAAGAAAATCACACCCACCTATTGTTTCATGCAGGTTTCTGGCGGGTACGCGCTTGTGGACGAAAAACATCTTTCATTTGCGAACGAAATGAATCCCCTCCGGCAAACGCTACAGTGTCCCCCACCATAGCTCCTGTGGGTGGCTGCGCTTCCGACTGGTCCAGATACAGACAATATGTGAGAGAGATGATCAATTTCAATATTCTTAAGAATTTCTCAAATTATGTGCAATGTGCAAAAAAGCAACATGTTCACTTCTCGATTGCATTTTAATGGTGAAATAATGAACCGGCTCTAGTGCTACAAGATTGGCTTTGGCCTGAAAGACTGGTCCGAGGCACGAGCCTCCTGTAAAAGCGACGGGGGAAATTTGGTTTCAATCCGTAGCAGTCAGGAACAAGGTTTGCAATTAATTGTCTTTATTTTTGCTGGTTACTGTTAATACAATTAATATAAGTAACCAGTATTAAGAGATTTTTCTTGATATTCATCATTTATGAATGTATTTTTCTTTATACTGACTGCATGCATGATCATTAGTTGTTTTATTTAATAATTTGTTTATATCTAAGATAACCACATAAGGAAGTGAATGGAACTGTAGATGTTTACCTCCCCCCTGTATGCACCTATGAATATGTTGAGACAGAAAACTTATAATAAGAAAATATTGAAATAATATTTCAATTCCTTCTTTTTTCCTTTTTAGCATTTCTGACCACAATGATAAAAGATGCCCCTGGAGACCTGTGGATAGGACTGACCTCTGCTGATTCAGGTTGGGAGTACTACTGGACCGATGGGAAGGGCGTTTCTTACACAAACTTTAAAAGGGCGAATAGATGGAGCGGAGGATGGAGGCATGCTTTTTATGATGATCGCCATCATCATTTTTTATTCAGGGACGAGGTAACTCCTTTGACATTGAGCCAGCATAATATCACAGTTTTATCTTGAAACAGGTACGCTGACTATTCTACAATGTTTAATTCTGTAACAAACAGGCAAACTGCGTTGTAATGAAAAACGAAAAAAACAAGAGGACAGGAAACACTGGAAAATGGGAGTACCGGCCCTGTAGTGACGCTTTTGGATTCATCTGCAAGCGAGGCATCGGTGAGCTCATTTCAGTTGGAATAGCTAGATTGAGCGGATTTAGAACAGCCCATGCCTAAACGAACTCATGAGGTTAAAAAGACGAGGGTGTTTCTTTCTCTTGTCTAGACCACCAAATCACTCCAAAATCAACGGAACTGCCTAAAAGCTACGTGAAGCTTGGAAACGACTCCCTCAAGCTGGAAACCCGGAACTTGTCATGGGCAGACGCCAGGAAGAACTGTGAGGCGGACGGGGCTAACCTGGCCAGCATCCGAGACTCCATCACGCAGGCCTACATCGAGCTGCAAGTCAATAAGCTCACGCAGCCCGTGTGGATCGGCCTTAACAGAAATCAGGTAACGTGCATGAATTGGGTTTAAAAAAAAAAAAAAAAAAAAACTTAATAAAAAGATGTAAAAAGAATGGCAAGGGAATTGTAATAAAAACAAATAAAATAAATACATTTCCGTCCATTCCCGAAGGACATTCCCGTTTTCACAACCCTTTATAGTCAGTCCAGGAAATTAGCTTAAATGCGCCTGATTGGCCGATTTGACTCCACCGGAATGCGTCCGCAGTCAGGGCTCCGGCTCCACAGCAACCTGTCGGTTTTCCTTGACAGACGAATGGCATCTTTAAATGGATCGACAAATGGCCCCTGTCACTGGTACAGTGGGCACCAGGCGAACCAGCGCAGAGCCATCCCTGCGTTTACATGGATGGGCGTGGTCTGTGGCACACCACGCCCTGCAATAACGCATTCCCAAGCGTGTGCAAGCAGTCAACTGGTAAGGAAGCGGTCCAGTCAGGTTCTCTGACAGGTTCTCGGTAATGCGTTTTAAGGCCAAAGCTGATGTCTGTACAGTAATAAACAGGGAAAAAATTCATTTGAAAATATACCGTACATTAGTGAGGAGTCGAAAATTGAGAGTTGAAAATTCTTCATATTCCTACCCTCAGATGTTCCTCCTCCCACACCGACTCAGCACCCTGGGACCTGCCCTGATGAAACCTGGGTTCCCTTTCGGCATCATTGTTACCTTTTCGAGCAAAACGGAAAGAGTTGGTCCATGGCCTCAACGGAGTGCAACACGAGGAGTAAGAAAGCGACTTTACCCTGGTCACATGACATTCACACATTCACTAAGAGATTCACTAAGAGTCCCTATTCATCTGGGAATTGTGTGAGCATGCTCCAAAAATGCATACAGCTGCAGGAACCGAAGCTGTTATTTCTGCACATTTTCACCTTTAACTTTTTCATTTTTGACACAACACAGGTGCATCGCTGCTCAGCATCCAAGACACACAAGAATCTGACTTTATAAAAGAGGCCATACAGATGTTCGAGGACACAGAGACGTCTTTCTGGATCTCTCTTTATAAAAACCACAGAGGTAAAATCCAGTGGCGTATCTGTGGGATGAATGAATTTAATTTAGTGATTTTTTTATTTTCGTTTGCAGATGATCAACGGTGACAATGACAATTTGCCCAGCCACAATGAGACTAAAATACTAATCCTACATTTAGCCGTCACATTTAATATTCTATAGTGGCCTTGCTGCAGATGATTGCTGTGTGTACACTTTCATATCTACAATTGTATTTTTCATTCAATACATTTTCATTTCACCTTCAAAATTGTGCAGATGCCCCAATATTGACACTTACTACCATTGTATCACTGATCAATACACATGGTGTCTCCAGGGGTCTGTCTCTGTAACTGATTGATTGAATTTGGGATTTTCAAATGCATGAAAATGTACGTAGAAGACACAGAAAACAAACAAAAAAAATAACAAGAATATTTTTTAATACTAACATGGCATTGTATGGTCCAACAGAGCAGTGGAATTGGCTGGACGGCAGCGTGTTGGACTACACCAACTGGGGTCCTGGTGAGCCAGTTTTTTCCTCATATGGACATATCTTCACCTCTAATGGAATGTGGGGCACATCTCGTGAATACTCACGGAAACCATTCATCTGCAAAACTCGAAAAGGTACCTTCACTTACTTCACTGACAGTCCTGCAAACTTGATCTGAAGAACAAGAAACAATATCGAATGTTGTTGTTTTTAGATAATAAAAATATGTTCCGTTTTATGTCTTTCTTTCTTTTGCAGTCATTCTGCCTCTTCCAGTCACAGAAAGTAAGTGCTTCATTATTGTAACATATGTCCAAACCATGCGCCTTTTTTTCATACGTGGCCTCTCCTGTCCCCAGAACCGCTTGTTGCGTCGGGCGGCCGTTTCTACATTGGCATGGTAATGGCCGTCCTCATCACGCTGCTCGCTGTTGCGGGAGTCGCCGCCGCCCTTTTCTACCAGAAGGGTTTCCATCTCAAGCCGCAGCTGCCGTTCAAATTTGAGAATCCGCTGTACTTCACCTCGTCCAATCCCACTGTGAGCGACGTCAAGAATCTAGTAGCAAACATGGAGGTTGAACCTGGAATCATGTAAAAGCTTCTGCAATGAGCGCGTAAAGAAAGCAGGATACTTTGCAAGTTCAAAATTTTGACAATTCTTTACATGAATTGTCAAAACTATGATATAAAATGGGGTTTATTTAGCTGGTTTAGCTAAACTACATAGGTGAATTACAGGACCCGAGTCACATGATCCACTGTCCAATATCTGTGTTTAACTGGTCCATAAATGACACCGATATGTTTTCTGCATATTTACTGACCTGTCTGTGTATATACTGTTCTATGTAATACATTTTTTTGTTATGTTTTAAAAGTTGTTTCTCTCTGGTGATTTTGTTTGCTTGACCCCTGACCTTGATTTGTTTGTTTTCATTTCGGTTGTACTATGGAGGATTTTAATGGTTATTTCACAGGCAAATGTCAAATGATTAGGATTTATATAGTAGTGCGGGCATTGTTGGCTATATATTATGGGATATTATGGGCTATATATACATAGCCATACATACACACACACACACACACACACACACACACACACATATATATATATACTGCATAGTCATGTGCAGTATGTCTCAATGGGCTTTGACTGGCTCTACAGTTGACACCCTCCACACTTAATGCACTCAAGGAAAAACTCCACTAAAAAAACTTTTCTCTAAGAGAGAGAAAAAAGAAAAGAAGAAATGTTGGGAAGGAGTGATACAGAAAGGGACCCCCTTCCAGGGTAGTGGTAGTGGTGGAAAAGTCCAAAGTGTAGTATGGAGCATCCGTCCATGTTTGTAGGTAGTGGAGAGTGCAGCGTAGTTGTTTAGTCCAGCGTCATGGTGGACATCATGTGTCCATTATGATGCTACTGGTCCATTTGAAGGTCCCTGAAGCTTTAGCTGTTACGGTGGTGGTGGCTGTGGTGACCCTCTGGTTTGTTTCAAGTCGTCTTGTCAGCAGCTCATTGGTGGTCTCTTTACTGGACTCTGGAGGTGGTCTGCGCTATTTGTGCAACAGTGGCCTAACTAGGCCTAACTAGGACAGCCTAACAAAGGTGACCTGAACACTGTCTGTGTTTGACTAGGTGACTGTAATAAAGTGGACTTGGTAATTGGCACTGTGTTTGGGACTTTAACAGGAGGCCATAGAAAACAGATGTGTTGTCAGTTTAGAGTCCCCAACACTGACCAGCAAGCCGTTCCACAGCTGAGGAGCTCTATAAGAGAAGGATCTTCCCCCAGCTTGACCTTCTGTACTTTGGGTACCAGTAGTGACCCCGCACTCTTCAAGCTAAATGTTCTTGACACCCTGGCTGACTACCTGACCCTCCAAAACTCCGGCCTATGACGGTCTCTTAACAGAGACCACCACACCTGCACGTGACACCCCAACAGTAACGATCATGCCGGCAGAAAGGCCACGGCATGCTCTGTGGTCTCGCCCTTCACAGCTCGCTCCGTGACACACACATGGGTACACACAAAACCAGCAGGGTTGACCAAATCGGCGTTCTGGGGGCTGCCTTGTGATACACTAGCAGAGACCCGTCCAAAAAGTGGGGTCCCGGGAAATGGCAGTAGCAAGATGTGAGAGAGTTTTATTTGTGCTCTTTCATGGCCCCTGGGGGTTCAGCATCATGACATCTTTGCTTTCCTCCCTCCATTATCGCTCATCTTCTATGTTTTTTGTCTGATCCTGTTCAGTGCTGAAGGTTGAATTTTCTGTTCTCTTTATTAAAGTTTTGCTATGTTGGGCACCCATGCCTCATGCCTCAGTTCTCAGACCCATGTCCAGCAAACTTTTAAACTTGTGTGTTTGTCAAAATGATATTCTCTCTCAGTTTGCTGCTTCAATGTTTTTGTCAGTGGTTTCTGTGGTGCATTGAAGTATAATTACAAGCATTTTATACGTTTCAAAAGCTTTTATTGACAATGACATCAAGTTTATTGCCATCGTTCGCAAATGAAAGATGTTTTTCTTCCACAAACCTGCATGAAACAATAGGTGGGTGTGATTTTCTCTGTGAAACTAGAATTAGAAGAAACAGTGCGTCATTTACCCATTGATGTGCCCATCACAACGCAGTTCTCATCATTGGTTTTAAAATCAGGTTCATTCTCAAGTTTTATTACATCAAGTTTATGCAAAGAGTCAATGTTTGCACTGTGGGACCTTTTTTTCAAGACCGCTGCAATTCGTCCTGACATGCTTTCAATCAACCTCTGGGCCAAATCCTGACTGATGGCGCCCCATTCCTTCATAATCGGGGCTTGGAGTTTGGATTAAGGTGCAGGGAGTTTCCTGGCCATGGACCCCGAGCCACTTAGTTACCACTTTGCCCTTATTGTCTGACTTTTGTACAGAATCTACAACAGAGTGAATAAAAAGATTGTATTCATAGTTGGGGGTCCTAGTGAACCAGAACTGATCACTTCATCGACGGTAACATGGAAGCATGTTGCAAGTCGCCCTGGATGGCGTCTGCCAAATGCCTTAAATGTTGGGAGAAGTTGCTGTCGGAGGACAACTGGTCAACTGGTCCCTGCTAACCGCAATGCTGAAAGAGCATAACAGCCACAGCGCTACCGTTAGCCAAGACTTGGGAAGACGTCCCTTCATTCATCACACGTTCAACAAATCTATAAATGTTGAAAACAGATTGTTCAGTGTAAGAATGGACATCACGGGAGCCTGCTTTTGCCTTGCATAACAGATGTCTGCAGGGGGAAGTGTGACATTCCTGTGTCGATGGTTGTTCGTGAAGATTCGACACCTCTGTTTTACATGCCTTTTGTCTGACGGTTACGTGTGAAGTATCAGCCGTCAGGACCGCCCACCCTCTTTGTCTTCCCCAAATGGGAGGCACCGGGGGCGTGACATCAGAAACAACAGGTTCTGATTGGTCAGTGACAACTTCCTGTGGGCCAGTGACAACTTCCTGTAGGCCAGTGACAACTTCCTGTAGGCCAGGGGTATAAAAGTCTGCTCACATGTGGAAAAAGGGACCTCTGACCTATCTTGCTCAGAGGATTTTCCATCGGAAGCCGGAAGGCTTCTGAGACTTTCTCTCCCCCTCTCTTTCTCTTCTCCCTCTTTATTTTTCATGTTTATTTTCTCTGCAACCTTGGTACCTTTTTACATTCAATATTCACATGTAACTACAATAATTATTTACCTGTGTTAATAAATTAGAAACTGTTCATTTTTAACCTCTATTGTGCCATGCCTCTTTCTGCCAGGTAACATCAAATTGGAGTGGTTGAATACAGTGTGGAGGGAGAAAGAGTTTTTTCTACACACTCTATTCTCTTCTCCAACACCACATGGTCTTCATGGTTTTTAATACTGCAACATTTGCTGGTTTGTGTTGTGCTGAACTTGACTTTGATCGGGTTATTACAGGGCTGTGTTTAGATTTGGTCGGCCGGTTTGGACAGTATGATTCATTTTTGGATGTTTTATGCACATTTGTGCAACGTGTTGTTAAAGAACGTGTTACTGTGGGAGGTCGACTGCGAGCCTCCTCTAAAGGCAATAACTCCTCGGACTCGTTATTTGCCATGAAACATTCTTCGTCCTCACTAGAGTCATATGACTCAGGTGCATCGGAGTTGGCCTGTTGAATAGCAGCAATAGGGATTCCCACGTTACTACAACAGTCTTCTAGAGCGGTCGAGTATTCCTGAGCGCGTTCCAGTTTAACCTGGAGCGCGGCTATGTGTCTCTGTGTTTCTTCCATGTCCCGCGCCCACCTTTGTTTATCGTAAGCGATCGCATCTACCTGAGCTTTAAGGCTCGTCAGCTCCTGGTCGCGGCTTTCTCCTATTTCCCTAAAATGGGCAACAGTTTGATCGCATTCGGCCTGAGTTCTTATGTCCTTCAAATGAATTAAATAAACAAGGGCGGCGGGGATTTTACGGAATTTACGTTTTGATAATAATGTACGTCCGCATGCTTCATACCAGTCTAGAAGCTGGTCATTACTGGCATTAACATCTAGGCCCTTTTTGTTAAGCAGTAGTAGGGTGGTCTTTAAATATTGGCCAAGCGCGTTCATCACCTCTGCAGTTGGGTCCGTGTAATGCTGTGTCTGGCTAGTCATGTTTTGGTGTCTAAAGGTTTAATTACTACCAGATTTCTACGGTCTCTGGTCTGTCACTGGGTATGTCGACCCGTTCTATAAATGTGTATATATGAGGTGTATTTTTCTTTCACTTAAACGCTGATAAATAAAAACGACGTACTCACCAGAATTGCAGTAGGCAGAGAAGGATTTCAAACCTCATGTCTCGCGATGTTTACAGTCAGTCCGGAAACTGGTCACTCTGCTTCGTAGTTCCAGGTGTTGGATGTGTCAAAAACATGTCACGTTCTTGCGAGGCCGCAAGATCACGTCGGGATCACCAACTGTAAAACCCGCCTATCAGCCCAATAATGGAACCTGATACGACGGTGAAGGGTTTAACGTGTATGACGTTTTTTGACGCAAAATAAAATAACGAATCTACAAAACTAATTTATTTATCAACCGGATAAATAGTCTTAGATCTGTATAATCTGACTCCAATATAACTACCAAGACTATTCACTTTAGATGGGTAGTTGGAATGAAGAGGACAATAGGGACTGAATAATTTATAAAGTCAGGGAGAACTAAAGACTCTGCAAATTTGCATTGACTTAACGAATCTTGATCAGCAAAACAGTGGCCAGTTAATAGATCAAGTATAATTAATAAAATAACTTTCTACCATGCGGATTTGCACCGACTGACAGGCTGATCACACCAGGGGTAGGAAGAAAAGGAACTCTCTACGGTTCACATAAAATACCTACTTACGTGCTATAGGATCAAGAAGTTCATTAAACATACATAAATCTGGCGTGTTGCCATACGATCAGAAAGTTCCCCCTATAACCAACAACTTTAGTTGACAGAATATTCTATAACAAGACTGGAGATTAAGGATATCAATAGTTACATTTATTATGATACATAATCTTCACAGTTCTACAGATATAGTAAATGCAGTTCCTTAATTGTCCAAAACAAAATAGAATGATAGAATGAAAATCAATCCAACATACCCAACAGATGTTACACACAGCGCTGGATTAAAGAACAGGTAGCAGAGCTCTTAAAACCATCGCATGTGTGGGAGAACCTGAATGCAGTAACTCCTAGAACGGCATGTAACCTTCCCTTTTGTATCCTCGATCTGGGTCACTTTGGGGGGGGTCACTATACGACCCCCTCAAGTGTTGGAGATCTTTGATGTTGTTTATGATTTGGTTTTAGTAATAACATATTTGTTATATCTTATATCTGTTTAATTTATGTGACAGGGGACATTGAGCCAATGAGAATAAATCTAAACACGCATGTATTGTCATGATACCTCCATATATATATTGTACTCAAATTAAACACTCAAGGAACCTTTCTGCTTCCCCCAGAGGTGAGAGGGGCTTTCCCGCCATCCTCAGGATGATGAATCTGTGGGAGAGATCTCATCCACCCGTTCTCGTGACCATTTGGTAATAATTGTCCGTGGGGGTCAATCTTTGATCTTGTGACCATTTGGTAAAGAATAGTCTGTGTGATCGATTACGTTTCCTGGTTCCCGTGGTTTTTCTGAGGTGTCAGGATGTCCCCTGCTGGGACAGGCCTGGTCCTGCCGGGAACCTTACAACAGTGCGTGTTGATCGGGAAAGCACAGGTTGTGTATTCCGCGCTGACTGTAGACCAGAGTTTAGATTATGGAGTAGTGAAGACTGCTATTTTGAATGCCTATGAACTCGTACCGTAAGCGTATCGGCAGCGTTTCCGGGGTCTTCGAAAAGATGACCGAGTCACGTTTGTTGAGTTTGCTTGCGAGAAGGAGAACGCGTTTGTTCGCTGGTGCTCTTCACAGCAGGTTACCACCAAGGAACAACTACGTGAGTTAATTCTGCTGGAAGAATTTAAAAATAGCTTTCCCACTGCTGTGGCCACTTATCTGAGCGAAGCTAAAGTGACCACATTAGCTAAGGCTGCCAGCAGCGCTGATGAGTTCGTCCTGACACGCCGGAATGTTTTTGGGTCGTCTTCCCAGTCTGTAGGATCGTTCGGACCGACATTCCCACGGCGGGGCTGGAGAAATCAGAGGTCGGACCGAGCATCTCCGCAGATGGAGTCTCGTGAGTGTTATTACTGCCACAAGGTCGAACATCTTATTGCGGATTGCCCTGTTTTAAAACAGAAGGAGCAATCCTCGAAAAGCCCTGTGAAGAAGGGGGTTAGCTTGGTAGATAATGTTAGTGTAGCCCAGGTGAAAGATTCAGTAAATAAGGAGTTTAGTCCTTTCGTTTTTGATGCTTTTGTTTCTCTGGGTGAATCTGGAAAAGAACGAGTGCCAATTAAATTATTGCGTGACACAGGCGCCGCGCAATCTTTTATTTTGGATTCCTGCTTACCATTTTCGGAAGACACTTATTGTGGTTATGATGTGCTAGTGCAGGGACTTGATATGACAGTTATGACTGTTCCCTTGCACGCCGTCCATATTGAAAGCGAATTCTTTTCTGGTTTGGCTAATGTCGCTACTCGTCCTTATTTACCAATGAATGGGATTCATTTTATTCTTGGAAATTATTTGGCTGGCGGACAGATTTTTCCCTCTCCTGAGGGAATTAGAAATCCTCTCGTTAACTCAGTACTCGGTTAAGCCTCTCAATACTAGTACATTTCCTGCTTGTGCGGTTACGAGAGCTCAGTCACGAAAATTTCAGGATACTGTGGATCTGTCTGAATCTTTCTTATCTCCAGATCACAGGTCTGAAAGCTCTGTCCCTAACAGTGTTGTCAAACCCGACTGAAGGTCCGTCTGTGCGGGACGAGAGAGAAGGTACTGACTGTAAGTTAACGATCTCAGTTGACCAAGCAGAGGTTGTATGTGAGGCGACGACCGTTCTGCTGCCGTTAAGAAAGACAGTGAATTTCTATGGTCTGCGGACTGTCAACAAGCTTTCCAACATTCAAAGGCTTTGTTAAGTAGTGCGCCTGTATTGAGGGCGCCAGATTTTCAAAAACCTTTTAAGCTGGAAGTAGATTCAAGTGCCACCGGAGCTGGTGCAGTACTATTGCAGGAAGATGCAGAAGTAATTGATCACTCAGTCTGCTACTTCTCGCGAAAGTTTCTGAAACATCAATTAACATCAATTAAACTATAGCACTATTGAAAAGGAGGCACTGGCACTACTATTGGCTCTTCAATATTTTGAAGTTTACATTGGGTTCACTACTGTTCCAGTTGTCATGTTCACGGATCATAACCCTCTGGTGTTTCTCTCCAGGATGAGGAACAAAATTCTTCGCTGGTCCTTGTATTTGCAGATCCGCTACAAGAAAGGACTGGCCAACATTTTGGCGGATGCCTTATCACGTGCTCATTCTGGTTAAAATTGGTTGAGGATAGAAAAAAATAGGATTTTTTTTTCTTTTTGTGGTGGGAGGGGGTGTTACATCCTTTAGGCCGTAGAATGCCTTGGGGTGCTCTGTTTTGTGCGTGTTCTCTTTTAGGCTGGCTGCTGGGGGAGGAGATTTGGATTTACAGCTCCACCCACCAATTCCCTTGTCAACTGGCAGCCAATCAACGCACAGGACAGAGAACTACATAAGGACCATTCCAGCCACCATTCAGGGCTCATTGTTGTGGAGCCGGAGGAGGAGGAAGCAAGAGGAGAGTTTTGGAGTTGGAGTTTGGATTGTGTTAGAGTTGGATAAGAGATGTTGTGTGTTACTGATTTAGTGTGGTTAGTTGTGGCTTTGTGGTGTAGTTGTTTTGTCTCTCCTTTCATGGTGTGTTGTCCTCCTGTGAATTGTATTTAGCACTTTTGGTTTGGCTTGTTGTTCACTACTCACTGTAAATAAAAGCACAGTATTTCACATTCCCCTCGTTTGTTGTCGCGTCTCCTGACCCCTAGACAGGGACGTGACAACTTGTAATATGAATCAATGTGGTAGTAGCCTAGTGGGTAACACACTTGCCTATGAACCAGAAGACCTGGGTTCGAATCCCACTTACTACCATTGTGTCCCTGAGCAAGACACTTAACCCTGAGTTGCTCCAGGGAGACTGTCCCTGTAACTACTGATTGTAAGTCGCTCTGGATAAGGGCGTCTGATAAATGCTGTAAATGTAATGTAAATGTCAATGTGGCAACTACAATTAGGTCCTTTTGAGCAGTACTGTCTCCTGTGAAGTCTCTGTTTACGCCGACCCCTTAGAATCCAACTTGGCTAACATGATTCTAACTTCATTTTCTCTGCACTTTGTGAACATCCATCTTAAACCATAAATTTTCCCCGAAACTTGAAGGCAGTAAAAAAATAAAGGCAATAACACGACTGAAGTCTGTGTAGTCCTTCCATCAGTTATCTTGATTATAGCCCTAGTCTGTTTAAAGTGACCAGTCTGTAGACGTTGACTGGAAGAGCTGGTGTACTGGTTACTCTTTTGGATCAATGATCAATGACTGGATCAATTCCCTCTTCACTGGGTCTCCGATTCCAATTGACTCTGTTCTACTTTGTTGTCCCTGACTGGTGGGACAACTTGTCCTACTCCATTCGACTAGCCGAGACCACCACCACCTTTAAGAAGCAGTTGAAAACCCACTTTTCAAAAAGTATTTCAGACAAATCTAACACTTACACATGGACATGCACACACAGTGCACAAAATACATTTTAAAAAATGTTTTCTTCGTCTAGCACTTAACAATTCCCGAGCATGTTCTCTTTCTGACAAGTTGGGCCTTATCAGGGCTCTTAGTTTTGTAAACTCAAAATCTATAGAAATTGAATGAGAATTGCTGGTGTCTTCCTCATGTAAGTTGTTTTGGATAAAAGCGTCTGCAAAATAAAGTAAAGTAAATGACTGTGATAAGTGATTGAAATGAAATTCAGCTCAATCACTTGATCACACATGGTGGAAATGACAGGAAGCAAAAATGATGTTGGAGTTATCAATTGAAGTTGTTGCTTGTCATGTCATGGTCTGATTGTGGTCATTATGGTAAGGTCTCAGTCCAGATGCTCTCAAACTGGCAGTATAAGAAAAATAATTGTGATAAAAATCGACATTGTTAATATGTGAAAATATATTGTGCTAATAAATCTCTAATAAAGTAACTATGCACATTATAAAAAAAAACAAAAAAACAATAAGGTCGAGTTTAAATCAAAATTCAGTTACACTGGCTTTAATGCTGATGATAGCAAGAACGCAGTTTGACTTTGTAAGGCAAGTTAGCGAGAACAATCTACACAAATTTATAAGCGTGTTACAGTCTAGTTGTCTGATTGCGGTGAGTCACTTATGGTTCAAATGATTCATTATAACAGACCCGCAAATCCCACCCAGATCAACGGCACTGCCCCAAACCTATGTCCAGCTTGGAAACGACTCCCTCAGGGTGGTGACCCACAACCTGACGTGGGCTGAGGCCAGGAAGACATGTGAGGAGGACAATGCTCACCTGGTCAGCATCCGCGACTCCGTCACACAGGCCTACGTGGAGCTGCTAGTCCTTAAATTAAAGCAGCCCATGTGGATCGGCCTGAACAAAAACGAGGTGAGAAGCTCCATAGGTGACTAGCCTCCACTGGCAACACCGCGCATTCCACTCGGAGGTGAATAAATGTTCATGGTTCGTGCTTTTATAGACCCATAACCCCTTTCGATGGATTGATAATTGGCCACTGACACTGGATGAATGGGAGTCATGGGAGCCAAAAAACAACCTTCCCTGTGTTTACGTCAATGGAGGAGGAAACTGGCAAACAGCAGACTGCAATCAAGCCCTTCCCAGTATTTGCAAGCAGTCAAGTGGTAAGGACGAGAGAGGTAGAGGTAAAAAAAAAAATGCTTAAGATGCACGGCATGCCACAGTTTCTTCATGTGACTCTCATGGTTGCATCCCATCAATTTTTTACATCAACTCACATTATGATTTCAAGTATGTTAGAATGTTAGAGATCCCAGTGAAACAAGCAACAAACATTTACAGCATTTACCAGATGCCCTTATCCAGAGCGACTTACAATCAGTAGTTAAAGGGACAGTCCCCCCACCCTGGAGCAACTCAGGGTTAAGTGTCTTGCTCAGGGACACAGTGGTAGTAAGTGGGATTTGAACCTGGGACTTCTGGTTCATAGGCGAGTGTGTTACCCACTAGGCTACTAGCACCCTATTTACCGCCCTGTTTATTTTTGAAGGTCCATGTGGACGAGGCCAAACTCCTACCAGGAGTGGCGCTGTGCTCAAATCCGGCAGAATTTTTACACGGCCATCAGAAAATCACCAAGCGACTAAACTTATAATGATATAATTGTTTATGTTCTGTACTGCATCAATGCAGAATCGTCCACATCGATTACGAGATTCATTTCAACATGCCTACTCTATCCATTGGGTCGTCCTTAACAAAGTACATGGAACTAGGTGACATGTTACATGTTTAGGCTGCTTGTGAAAGTGTGCCCTTGTTCAGAAAGGGATGGTAATCTACAAGACAACATACAAATTGGAAAATTTTATTTGCCTTACTAATGACCACTCTGACCTACTCATTTCTACTTTTCACAGATATTCCACCAGCGTCACCAGATCAGTACCCTGGAACATGCCCTGAGTCAAGTATATCTCTGTTGTGGGTGCCTTTTAGGGGTCATTGTTATGCTGTGCTTCAACCCTATTAAAGAGCATGAATTAATCAAATTAATCTCGTCGTCAAATCAATGTACTTGTACTTTGGATCCGATTCCAACAAGGTTCCTAAAGCAAATAGCACCCAATATTATAAATTCTATCCTCAAAATTGTTAACTCGTCGCTTAGCACCGGCCACGTACCAAGTTCGTTCAAGGTAGCAGTCATTAGACCCCTGATTAAAAAGCCGGATCTTGATCGCAGTCAGCTTTCAAATTATAGACCGATATCCAACCTTCCGTTCATATCAAAAATCTTAGAAAAAGTCGTAGCCCAGCAGCTGAGCGCATACCTAGACTGTAACAATATCCATGAAGTATATCAATCAGGATTTAGACCCCATCATAGCTCTGAGACAGCGCTGGTTAAAGTGGTTAATGACCTGCTGTTGGCCTCTGGTCAGGGATGCATCTCGCTGCTTGTCCTGCTTGATCTGAGTGCAGCGTTTGACACTATTGATCACGCTATTCTCCTTGCCAGGTTAGAGAATGTTATCGGGATTAAGGGAACAGCCCTTGAATGGTTCAGATCATATTTGACCAACCGATATCAGTTTGTGGACATCAATGGTGTTTCGTCTTCACATAGTAAAGTAGAGTTTGGTGTTCCACAAGGTTCTGTCCTAGGTCCATTACTTTTTTCTCTATACATGTTACCTTTAGGCGACGTCATCCGCAAACATGGTATTAGCTTTCATTGCTACGCTGACGACACACAGCTGTATCTGTCAGCATTGCCAGATCAGAGGCAACAGCTGAACAATATAGAGAATTGTCTGAAGGACATTAGACAGTGGATGCTCACCAACTTTCTCCTGTTAAACCCTGACAAGACAGAAGCGCTTGTACTTGGGCCTCAAGCAGCCAGGCATTAACTGGCTGACTACACAATAACCCTGGATAGCCTTTCTATCTCACCGAGTATTGAAGTGAAGGATCTAGGTGTCATCATTGATGCAGGTCTCTCATTCATTTCGCACGTAGATAATGTCACTAGGATAGCATTCTTTCACCTTAGAAATATTGCAAAAATAAGAAATATCATTTCAATGCATGATGCAGAAAAGTTGGTCCATGCATTTATTACATCAAAGTTAGATTACTGCAATGCATTATTATCTGGATGCTCTAGTAGGTGCATGAGTAAACTCCAGCTAGTACAGAATGCTGCAGCCAGAGTTCTAACCAGAACCAGGAAATTTGACCACATCACCCCAGTCTTACAAACTGCACTGGTTACCCATCAAATTTAGGATTGACTACAAAATCCTACTTTTAACCTATAAAGCTCTAAATGGTCTCGTCCCACAGTACCTGAGTGAATTTTTGGTTCTTTACGAACCGCCACGCCCCCTTCGATCAATGGGTGCGGGGTCACTACTGGTACCAAAGGTGCAGAAGGTCACAGCTGGGAGCAGATCATTCTCCTATAGAGCTCCGCAGTTGTGGAACAGCTTGCCTTTCAGTGTCCGGGATTCAGACACAGTCTCAGTGTTTAAATCCAATCTCAAAACCTATCTGTTTTCTCTGGCTTTTTGCTAAAGTCCTAGACCCTCATTTCACTTCATCTTGACGCAGTGTCAATTATAAAGTCCAGTTTATCACAGAGTCCCCCAGTTAGACACAGACAAAGTTAAATTCACTCTAGTTAGGCTGTCCTAGTTAGGGTACCGGGCCACTGTAGCACCAATATACCACTATAACCACATATTTCAGTATCGGTCGTACAGTGCAACCGTCTGCCGCTGCTTCTGTTTGTTTTTCTCCGAGACACGGAATCAAGCACCCAGACTACTGGCAGACCCCAGTGAAGAGACCAGCAAATAAATCCTGGTTCCTGACAACTGCTTAACAAGGACATACCATGAAACAAACCAGAGGGTCACCACAGCCACCACCACCATTACAACTACAGCTATAGGGATCTTCAAATGGAACATTATGGACATGTAATCTAGACCATGACACTGACTACATCCTGGATTTCTCCAACCCTACAACTGTATCATCCCCAACCCTGCACTGACACCATTTGCAGGCTCACTCTACCCTGGAAGGGGGTCCCTCTCTGTATCACTCCTTCCCAAGGTTTCTTCCTTTCTTTTTATTTCTCTCTCCTAGGGTTTTTTTTGTGTGGAGTTTTTCCTTGTGTGGAAAAAGGGTCAAGTTTGGGGGGTGTCAACTGTAGGGCCTGTCAAAGCCCATTGAGACATACTGTATGTGATTTTGGGCTATATAAGAAATAAATGTTGTTGTTGTTGTTGCAAATAGCTGCCCAATGGCCTCAAGCCTCCATACACTGTAAGAAGCGAGGTAGGAAGTACTTCTTACTCTTGCATGATGTTTCACACATTTTTTCTTGCAAAACATAAACTGTCCTGATAATAAGTGAAAGTGAAGTAATTGTATTTGTGAAACACAGTCACACAATGAAATGTTTCCTCTGCATTCAACCCATCACCTTAGTCAGCAGTGGGCAGCCATGACAGGCGCCTGGGCAGCAGTGTATGGGGACTTTATCCTTACTGCTTCAACTGTTTTGCTGAATCTGTAATTACACCCACTAAAGTTAAGCACTGTCCCTTAATACCCACAGCTGTGACAATCAATACTACATTTATATTGATGTAATTCTCCGCCCCAAATGAGTGTCAATGTCACACAAACTTCAAGGATGAAATGTTCACTTACTGCATCACTGTTAATATTGAGTGAAATGGCCTAAATGACAACTTTTTTCCAGAGGCGTTGAGTCAAAGATTTGTTCGAGTCTATCTGGATTGGCCTTCTAAAGACCAACAACGGTAAAACCATGCAAGTGTGAACACAAGCTAACATAATGCTTACAAAGATAACAATCAGCGGAATGAAACCCCCTGAAACCCAGGCAACTGGGTCTGGCTGGACCACACAGTGATGGATTACACCAACTGGGCCAGAGACTCAGCCAGGCCAGGAAGTCCACGCAGCAATTTCTATCACTGATTCAGCCTGGACAACTGAACACTTCTATGGAAAATACCCATTCATCTGTAAAACAGCTAAAGGTACATCACAGAATCATTCAATATTACATTTATAATATCGCGTCAAGCTCGTTTGCATGCAATGATAATCCAAACATTTTTAAACAAGTGCAATTTTCATCTAGGATTAAAAATAGTTGGAATAAATAAAGAAATGGTGTGTTAAAGGTATAATGAATCCTGTGTTGTCTTCAGTTGTTGTTATTTAATCAAATGAAAGATGTGCAATTAATGCAACAGTTTTTTTGGACCAATACACCAATGATTCCAAAATACACTGCTCAAAATATTCCAAAATAAAAATTCCAAAATACACTGCTCTTTACTTAGTTGAATGTGCTGACAACAATATCATACAAATTTTGTGATCAAATCAAATTTATCAACCCATGGAGGTCTGGATTTAGCGTCACGGAAAAACACACTACAGTCTCAAAATGAGGCTCAGTAGTATGTGTGGCCTCCACATGCTTGCATGACCTCCCTACAACACCTGGACATGCTCCTGATGAGGTGGCGGGTGCTCTCCTGAGGGATCTCCTCCCAGACCTTCACTAACACATCTGCCAACTCCCCAACAGTCTGTAATGCAATGTGGTGCTGGTGGATCAAGAGAGACATGGTGGCCTAGCGGTTAAGGAAGCGGCCCCATAGTCAGAACGTTGCTGGTTCAAATCCCAATCCGCCAAGGTGCCACTGAGGTGCCACTGAGCAAAGCACTGTCCCCACACACTGCTCATGGCTGCCCACTGCTGTGTATCACATGTAAATACAAATTGGATTCAGGTCTGGGGAATGGGCAAGCCAGTCTATACCACCGTCATGGAGTCTGTTTCTGGCCATTTCAGCATTTGAGCCTGCTGGAGGTCACAAAGGCAGAGGTAGCAATCTTGCTGCTGGGTAGTTGCCGTCCTACGGCCTCCTCCAAGTCTCCTGATGTACTGGCCTGTCTCCTGGTAGCGCCTCCAAGCTCTGGACACTATGCTGACAGACAAACCCTCTTGCCTCAGCTCGCATTGTTGTGCCATCCTGGATGAGCTGCACTACCTGAACCTATGTGGGTTTGAGTGAAAACACCGCCAGCATTCAAAAGTGATCAATACATCAGCCAGAAAGTAAAGGAACTGAGAAGTGGTCTGTGGTCACCACCTGCAGAACTGCGCCTTTATTGGGGACATCTTGATAACTGCCTATAATTTCCATCTGTTGTTTATTCCATTTGCACATTGTGTTGTTTAAATGTTCCCTTTATTTTTTGAGCGATGTACAGGGAGTGCAGAATTATTAGGCAAATTAGTATTTTGTCCACATCATCCTCTTCATGCATGTTGTCTTACTCCAAGCTGTATAGGCTCGAAAGCCTACTACCAATTAAGCATATTAGGTGATGTGCATCTCTGTAATGAGAAGGGGTGTGGTCTAATGACATCAACATCAGGTGTGCATAATTATTAGGCAACTTCCTTTCCTTTGGCAAAATGGGTCAAAAGAAGGACTTGACAGGCTCAGAAAAGTAAAAAATAGTGAGATATCTTGCAGAGGGATGCAGCACTCTTAAAATTGCAAAGCTTCTGAAGCGTGATCATCGAACAATCAAGCGTTTCATTCAAAATAGTCAACAGGGTCGCAAGAAGCGTGTGGAAAAACCAAGGCGCAAAATAACTGCCCATGAACTGAGAAAAGTCAAGCGTGCAGCTGCCAAGATGCCACTTGCCACCAGTTTGGCCATATTTCAGAGCTGCAACATCACTGGAGGGCCCAAAAGCACAAGGTGTGCAATACTCAGATACATGGCCAAGGTAAGAAAGGCTGAAAGACGACCACCACTGAACAAGACACACCCTGAAACATCAAGACTGGGCCAAGAAATATCTCAAGACTGATTTTTCTAAGGTTTTATGGACTGATGAAATGAGAGTGAGTCTTGATGGGCCAGATGGATGGGCCCGTGGCTGGATTGGTAAAGGGCAGAGAGCTCCAGTCCGACTCAGACGCCAGCAAGGTGGAGGTGGAGTACTGGTTTGGGCTGGTATCATCAAAGATGAGCTTGTGGGGCCTTTTTGGGTTGAGGATGGAGTCAAGCTCAACTCCCAGTCCTACTGCCAGTGGTACAGGAAGAAGTCTGCATCCTTCAAGAAAAACATGATTTTCATGCAGGACAATGCTCCATCACACGCGTCCAAGTACTCCACAGTGTGGCTGGCAAGAAAGGGTATAAAAGAAGAAAAACTAATGACATGGCCTCCTTGTTCACCTGATCTGAACCCCATTGAGAACCTGTGGTCCATCATCATATGTGAGATTTACAAGGAGGGAAAACAGTACACCTCTCTGAACAGTGTCTGGGAGGCTGTGGTTGCTGCTGCACGCAATGTTGATGGTGAACAGATCAAAACACTGACAGAATCCATGGATGTTATATTGGTTTCACTGGTAAAAACAAATAATTGCCTAATAATTATGCACAGTAATAGTCACCTGCACACACAGATATCCCCCTAAAATAGCTAACAATAAAAACAAACTAAAAACTACTTCCAAAAACATTCAGCTTTGATATTAATGAGTTTTTTGGGTTCATTGAGAACATGGTTGTTGTTCAATAATAAAATTATTCCTCAAAAATACAACTTGCCTAATAATTCTGCACTCCCTGTATATCAATGGTCAATAATGACTGATATTTCAATTTACCTATTAAGATCACAATTTCCTCTTTGTTTCTTTCTAGTCCCACTTCCTACATTTATACCTTCAACACATAAGTCTTGAAATCATGAAATAACACAATAAATAAAGAAATAGTCAGAAATACACCTTCTAAAATCTAAAAGTCGCAGCATATTTGTATTTATATGCTTTATTTTCTTTTTTCATTGATTACAGAACAGATTACAGGGGGCAGTGGTGGCCTAGCGGTTAAGGAAGCAGCCCCGTAATCAGAAGGTTGCCGGTTCGAATCCCGATCCGCCAAGGTGCTACTGAGGTGCTACTGAGCAAAGCACCGTCCCCACACACTGCTCCCCGGGCACCTGTCATGGCTGCCCACTGCTCACTCAGGGTGATGGGTTAAATGCAGAGGACAAATTTCACTGTGTGCACCTTGTGCTGTGCTGCTGTGTATCACACGTGACAATCACTTCACTAAATAAAATAAAAAACAGTTATTCTCGAACCCGGACATATTTACACTGGCATGGCCATGGCCATCATGCTTGCCCTGCTAAGTGTGATGGGATTTGCTACTGCTCTATTTTGCCACAAAATTTCTAATTACGTTTGATAACCTGCTGTATTTTATTTATTACAAGATGAGAAGAATCTAATCAGCAACATGGAGGTGGAGCCACAAGAATAAATGTTCCTAGCGGAAACATCACATAAGGAATCTCTTTGGACTTCCTTGTCATTTTGGTGGCCTGTCTGAATTTTAGTTTTAGTCTTTGTGTCCTGTTGTCACATCCAGACTCATTTGTCAAGTTTCAATCAACTAAAAGTCTGAGCATTTTATTCTTATTTTAGTCAAAATTATCCATGACTATTTTAGTCTTTTTTAGTAATGCAATTCTATTTAACCCAGTCAATATAGTACACGTGCCTAGCAGAACAGACAAAAACAAAATTTTGACTTATGTACATATGCATAGAAACAATATTCAAGCTACGTCATCATCATAAACTAATGCATAGAGTATTCAATGCAGTCATGCTTCTGGACAAACAACATCACCATGCTTAAAGCCTCACTTAATGAAAGTAAGAATTTTAATTTGCATTTGAAAGTAAATGAGTCTGGTATAAGAAAACACAAGTGCTTTGGCTCTGTAGGAGAGACTAAGATTTAGTAGATCTCATTATACTGAACTGAGCGGATACTTGTAGGGTCATTTGGAAGTACATGATTTGGACATCTACCAGTGGTTATCATGGCTGTTGTGGTGACACAAATAGCTGAAATTGAGCCTCTTGTGTTCATTTTGAATCATCAAATTTTATAAGTTTAGTTTTGATAGGAAACGAGGATTCTCAAAGGAGAACAGCAAAAAAAAAAAGAGTTAATGAAATGGAAAAACAAAGTGCATCAGTTTCTGCCAGAAGGGGGCACTGAAAAAGAAAAAATATATATAATGTTATTTTTTTGTTTGCATTTAAACTGGTACAGTAACTCTCTAAATATGTCTCCATAAAGGGGTTGCGTCCCCAGGGTTCAGAACATATCTGTGAGGTCATTCAAACATGCCCATCAGAATAAAGACCTGATGTTGTGAAGGCCAGTGAATATTATGTGGAATATTTCTGCAGATGTATTTGTTAAAGCTAGCTAGGTAGCAGCTTTGCAAATTCTTTCAGATTTCAAAACCCGCAAAACCCACAAGTGCCGCCTGAATGTGGCCAAAATATCAAGGGTTGAAGGCATTTACAGAGCATAAAGAAAAAATAAAAAAACAGCACAGGACAATACGCAGGACATGATAATGACACGAACAGAAATCTGACAGCAGCATAATTCTTCAACCGATTGTCATTTCTGAATTTATTGTTACTGATTTGTTCATTATGTTCATATCAGATCTGTGAATGTTTCCCCAACTCTTTGTGGCATAAATTGTCACTGATAGAAAAATTTTAATTGCTACATTTACTGTGAGTCTTGATGGGCCAGATGAATGGGCCCGTGGCTGGATTGGTAAAGGGCAGAGAGCTCCAGTCCGACTCAGACGCCAGCAAGGTGGAGGTGGAGTACTGGTTTGGGCTGGTATCATCAAAGATGAGCTTGTGGGGCCTTTTTGGGTTGAGGATGGAGTCAAGCTCAACTCCCAGTCCTACTGCCAGTGGTACAGGAAGAAGTCTGCATCCTTCAAGAAAAACATGATTTTCATGCAGGACAATGCTCCATCACACGCGTCCAAGTACTCCACAGTGTGGCTGGCAAGAAAGGGTATAAAAGAAGAAAAACTAATGACATGGCCTCCTTGTTCACCTGATCTGAACCCCATTGAGAACCTGTGGTCCATAATCAAATGTGAGATTTACAAGGAGGGAAAACAGTACACCTCTCTGAACAGTGTCTGGGAGGCTGTGGTTGCTGCTGCACGCAATGTTGATGGTGAACAGATCAAAACACTGACAGAATCCATGGATGTTATATTGGTTTCACTGGTAAAAACAAATAATTGCCTAATAATTATGCACAGTAATAGTCACCTGCACACACAGATATCCCCCTAAAATAGCTAACAATAAAAACAAACTAAAAACTACTTCCAAAAACATTCAGCTTTGATATTAATGAGTTTTTTGGGTTCATTGAGAACATGGTTGTTGTTCAATAATAAAATTATTCCTCAAAAATACAACTTGCCTAATAATTCTGCACTCCCTGTATATCAATGGTCAATAATGACTGATATTTCAATTTACTTATTAAGATCACAATTTCCTCTTTGTTTCTTTCTAGTCCCACTTCCTACATTTATACCTACAACACATAAGTCTTGAAATCATGAAATAACACAATAAATAAAGAAATAGTCAGAAATGCACCTTCTAAAATCTAAAAGTCGCAGCATATTTGTATTTATATGCTTTATTTTCTTTTTTCATTAATTACAGAACAGATTACAGGGGGCAGTGGTGGCCTAGCGGTTAAGGAAGCGGCCCCGTAATCAGAAGGTTGCCGGTTCGAATCCCGATCCGCCAAGGTGCTACTGAGGTGCTACTGAGCAAAGCACCGTCCCCACACACTGCTCCCCGGGCACCTGTCATGGCTGCCCACTGCTCACTCAGGGTGATGGGTTAAATGCAGAGGACAAATTTCACTGTGTGCACCTTGTGCTGTGCTGCTGTGTATCACACGTGACAATCACTTCACTAAATAAAATAAAAAACAGTTATTCTCGAACCCGGACATATTTACACTGGCATGGCCATGGCCATCATGCTTGCCCTGCTAAGTGTGATGGGATTTGCTACTGCTCTATTCTGCCACAAAATTTCTAATTACATTTGATAACCTGCTCTATTTTATTTATTTCAAGATGAGAAGAATCTAATCAGCAACATGGAGGTGGAGCCACAAGAATAAATGTTCCTAGCGGAAACATCACATAAGGAATCTCTTTGGACTTCCTTGTCATTTTGGTGGCCTGTCTGAATTTTAGTTTTAGTCTTTGTGTCCTGCTGTCACATCCAGACTCATTTGTCAAGTTTCAATCAACTAAAAGTCTGAGCATTTTATTCTTATTTTAGTCAAAATTATCCATGACTATTTTAGTCTTTTTTAGTAATGCAATTCTATTTAACCCAGTCAATATAGTACACGTGCCTAGCAGAACAGACAAAAACAAAATTTTCTTTTAGTCAAACCCATTTCATAATTAAAACAAGGTTATCTTATTCAACAATATTACAAGATATATTTTCTTATAGTTATTATCACATTACCAGAATTTCCTTATATGGAATTTACTTATCTATGTAGCACACTAGGCTAAATTAATAACCAGTGCGGGAGAGGGTTGTGTTCGTTCACTCCTTTAATGCACAACTGCAATCACACACGAAACTCAAAATGAACAGCGCGAACTCGGCATGCACGCTACTCCAGCTGCCTCTGCTCTAATTCAGTGGCCGTGTAGAGCACTCTTACACAAAACTTGTTCACATAACATACGTTTCCAGACATATTTGGTACACTAACATACATGGCCATAACATACATTTTCTAAGTACAGGTTCCATCCATTCATAATACATGAGAACATGACTTTTCACTACTCTCATCGGTTGTCCTTTTTCCTCTACACGTGTTTCTGCGACTGATTCGCTTACCTGCAATCACACACGAAACTCAAAATGAACAGCGCGAACTCGGCATGCAAGCTACTCCGGCTGCCTCTGCTCTAATTCAGCGGCCGTGTAGAGCACTCGTCCTACTGTTCCTTTGGTATGTTCGGTATGACATTTGCAGAATACAGGAAATATACATACAGTTCTACCATAACTCTGTGTCCAAACATACAGGATATTAGAAAATACAAAAAAATACAATGGGGGAGGCCCAGAATGATCCCAAAGTGTCCAGATCCCTACATCTATCTAGTTTTAATCACGTCTTAAAGGTTCGTTGATGAAGATATTTCGTCAAAAATTTGGTTGACAAAAACAACACTGTGTGTGAAGTTACATTTCTACAGTTCTGTTTATCCTGTTTAAAGCAAAGAAACCCTAGTACATCTCATACTGGAAGGGCACACAGGAAATGAAGGAGGCACCTTGAGATTAGCCATATACTTACCCTAATGTGCGTGGATCCATAACCTTGCTGTTCTTTTAGGAACATCACACGCCACAGTCATGTATGTCAGGGCAGGGCACAACATGTTCTGGTTGAAGATATGAACTGAGTAACATTACAGATTTATTAATGTACCTAAACATTATTCTAAACTTTACTACAGAAGTAACGTATTCTGTAAAAAAAAAAGGCAGGAATCCGGTGCATGTGAGGTCCTATTCTGATTACTATTATTCTAAATTGTGATCCTTCCTTTCCCACCTTTTCCTTTCTCTCCCTCTCCGTCTCTTTCATCTTCTTTCTCATGCTGGTCTTTATGTAACATTGGTACCATTTTACATACAATTATTGCACGTAACATCAAAATTAATCAATCTGTGTCAATAAATGAGAAAAAAGTGTCCTTGAGGATTTGGTAAATTTATTTAAAATAAAAAACAGGGAAATCGCATGTACATAAATATTCACCACCTTCGTTCATTTCACAGCGTTGTCCCATCTTTCCCTCCATCCTAACTAGTCTCCCACTTCCTGCACCTTCACTGTAGGGATGGTATTGGCCTGGTGATGAGCGGTGTGGTTTCCTCCAAAGGTGACGCCTAGCATTAACACGAAAGAATTCAGTTGTTGTCTCATCAGTTACATTTACATTTACATTAATGGAATTTGACAGACCAAAGAGACTTGCATCGTGCTTTCATGTTAGCATTGTAAGATTGGACGTCGCAGGACCATGCAGAAATTTGGTGGGTGGTAGTAGCCTAGTGGGTAACACACTCGCCTGTGAACCAGAAGACCCGGGTTCAAATCCCACTTACTACCCTGAGCAAGACACTTAACCCTAAGTTGCTCCAGGAGGACTGTCCCTGTAACTACTGATTGTAAGTCGCTCTGGATAAGGGTGCCTGATAAATGCTCTAAATGTAAATGTAAGAAATTTGACATTCCTGTGCCAATTGTTGTGCATGAGGATTCAACACCTCTGTTTTTCATGCCTTTTGTCGGATGGCAATGTGTGAGGTGTCGGCCGTCAGGACCGCCCACTCTCTATGAAAGTGAAAGCGAAGTGATTGTCACATGTGATACACAGCAGCACAGCACATGGTGCACACAGTGAAATTTGTCCTCTGCATTTAACCCATCACCCTGAGTGGTGGCTTGCTGCAGAGATGGTTGTCCTTCTAGAAGGCTCTATTCTGTCCACATAGGACCTCTGAAGCTCTGACAGACTAAGGCTCTTCTCCCCCGATCACTCAGTTTAGGCGGCCGTCACACACTTGTGTGGAAGAGTCCTGGTGGTTTTGAACTTCTTTTACACTTACTGTCACAGCCAATACACCTCCAGCCCACCAGAGAGCACCAGACCAGACAGAGAGACGGCGACCCAGAAGCGGAAACGAGAGCGGGCAGCGTAGAGTATGAAAGTCAGGTAACCCCGAGGAGACGCTGCCCGCTCTTTGAGTTGAATCTATTTCCCAGAGACGCTAGCCTTGTTTTCCCACGCCCAGCTGACTAGAATCCACGACCACAACCTTTGCCTGTCCCTGACCACGAGCCTTGCCTGCCCCCTTTATTACGACGATCTCCTGATGGATTCTACCTCGACACCACGACCTTCACCTGCCACTGACACTGAGTTTGCCTGACCCTTGTGACAAGACGATCTCCCCGCTACCCCCCACGAAGCCCTAGTTCCCTGACTTTGTGGGAGGAATTGAAGCCGACCAGCTCCACCTACCATCTGCCCATTGGTCATCTCCACCTATATAAAGAGACTTCAGATGGTGTTCGGGAGGTCCCCAGGGTCTGCTAGGCCCTTACTCTTTTGGGAGGTCCCCAGGGCCCACAGAGATCTGCAAGGAGCTCCGTTGGGAATCTCGTTGTGTGATAGACCCATTTGTTATTAGCCTATTAGCTTTATGTGCCCTTTTCGTGGTACTGATGTTGGTTAGCTGTGGTGAGTCCGCGGTTTTATTGTACCTGTTAGCTCACTGTAAATAAAAGCACTGTTTCCTAGACTTAGGAACGTGACAGGCGTGCAAACGCTAAGAATAAGGCTGTAGGTCAGGTCAGCAGAGTATCTCATCTCTGATGACCTCCCTTAGCCACAGGTTCCTTAAAGGTGAATAACAGACATAATGTCATTACTCTCATGTACTATGCACTAGTAATCTGTTACAAATAGCAATTTAACTGGCTTTACATGAAAGTTAAAGTTAAAAGTGCAGATGCAATGAAGAGGAAATAACATGCAATAGCAATTCACATGTTTACAGCAAATAAAATTATAACAGCGTGATTACTCAAGATTCATTAATTTATTCAGTAATATAAACGAGACCAAACATATTTACTGTACACTCTACCAGGTGCTCTCATCATTCTGCTTACCATATTTACAAAGGCATTTTTATGATTTATGTACATATGCATAGAAACAATATTCAAGCTACGTCATCATCATAAACTAATGCATAGAGTATTCAATGCAGTCATGCTTCTGGACAAACAACATCACCATGCTTAAAGCCTCACTTAATGAAAGTAAGAATTTGAATTTGCATTTGAAAGTAAATGAGTCTGGTATAAGAAAACACAAGTGCTTTGGCTCTGTAGGAGAGACTAAGATTTAGTAGATCTCATTATACTGAACTGAGCGGATACTTGTAGGGTCATTTGGAAGTACATGATTTGGACATCTACCAGTGGTTATCATGGCTGTTGTGGTGACACAAATAGCAGAAATTGAGCCTCTTGTGTTCATTTTGAATCATCAAATTTTATAAGTTTAGTTTTGATAGGAAACAAGAGGATTCTCAAAGGAGAACAGCAAAAAAAAGTTAATGAAATGGAAAAACAAAGTGCATCAGTTTCTGCCAGAAGGGGGCACTGAAAAAGAAAAAATATATATAATGTTATTTTTTTGTTTGCATTTAAACTGGTACAGTAACTCTCTAAATATGTCTCCATAAAGGGGTTGCGTCCCCAGGGTTCAGAACATATCTGTGAGGTCATTCAAACATGCCCATCAGAATAAAGACCTGATGTTGTGAAGGCCAGTGAATATTATGTGGAATATTTCTGCAGATGTATTTGTTAAAGCTAGCTAGGTAGAAGCTTTGCAAATTCTTTCAGATTTCAAAACCCGCAAAACCCACAAGTGCCGCCTGAATGTGGCCAAAATATCAAGGGTTGAAGGCATTTACAGAGCATAAAGAAAAAATAAAAAAACAGCACAGGACAATACGCAGGACATGATAATGACACGAACAGAAATCTGACAGCAGCATAATTCTTCAACCGATTGTCATTTCTGAATTTATTGTTACTGATTTGTTCATTATGTTGATATCAGATCTGTGAATGTTTCCCCAACTCTTTGTGGCATAAATTGTCACTGATAGAAAAATTTTAATTGCTACATTTACTGTAGATAATAAATAATTTGTATTTTTCAAACTTTTATGATCTGTTATTTTCCCTAACAAAGAGAATATGCATCACTTCTGTACATAACTGATTATATTTAATTAACCAATGCAATCAAATGATGGTTGTAAGCATGTTCTAACATCATATGTGATAACATGTTCCAATAAATATAGTAACATGATGCTATATGATGAAAATATAACACTGTTTATTAATTAGAACATTGCCACCGAAATCTGTCACTTTTTTTTTGCTAATTTATAATAGTTTTCTGATTCCTAAAGACATCCACAGTACAAATATTCCCTTTAAGTAACAGATTTTAAACTTTAATTGGTATTGGGGTGTCACAGTTACCGTAAATTATGCTGTACTGTAATTTCACAACTATGTGCAAGTCTTAAAACTCTGTCTTTCATCAGAGTGACCTAATTATTTCCAAATTTCTTTTGATGTACAGATGTCATGCAAAATAAAGAAAGACTGGCTTTTTTGGTAGAACCACGTCAAGCACATACAACTTGTGTTCCGTATTAGAAATGAAAGTACGTGCACAAGCCTCCTTTCCTGGCCACTGATGACCAGCATGCAGGTTGTTCTTGGTGAGATGCCCCCAATTTGAAAAAAAAACCCAGAAAAGAATCAGACGAACTGGCCGCCAAACTGACTACAGTACGTGAGCAGATACATGCTGGCCTACAACTTTACACACATACTGAACACAAAGTGTGATTTGGCAATGAATCAAGCATCGCTGCGATTCAGTTCATTCCATGGAACCAGCTAAGAACCTTGACCCTTGACCTTCTGAGGTGTGAAAAAAGACAGACGACACGTGATATTAAATGATCACTTTATGACTTAAAGCTGGTTGGATCAGGAACGCGTCCAGACAGAAGTGTTGAGGGGGAGTTGGATCGGACGGTGTGAGGTTTAGGAAGGAAAAGACTAGAGGGCCCTGAGTACGAACGCGCTGAGCCAACATGGCGGCGCTCACTGGTGGACGTATGTTTCTCTGGGCCAGCGTCCACCATCCCCCCGCTGAGCATCTCGGACCCTCTCCCTGTCCCTGTCCCTGCCAGGGTAGTGGTAATGGTTGTGGTGGTGGTGTTCGTGGTGTGAGCGGAGCTGGTTTGGGGGCCTTGGCTGCCGGTTGCGCTCGTTGTGCTCCAGCTCGTAGTCCTGTCCCCGGTAGACGGGTTCCATGTGGTCCTCGTTGGCCCCTCGTTGGCGGTGATGGTGGTGGTGGTGTTTGTGATGGTGGTGGTTGTGGTCCCTGTGGGTCACCGTGTTGTGGTAAACGTCACCGTCCAGCTCCTCCTCCTCCTCCTCGTCCTCCAGCAGCAGCCGCCTCCGCCGGGTCTCCAGGTACGCCGGGTCCCGGGCCGGCAGGAGCTCCACGTCCAGGGCCGGCTGCGTCTGTGTGAGTTGAGGGTTGTGGGGTTCGGTCCGGGCAGTAGTGGAGCGGTGCCGGTGGTGGTGGTGGTGAATGTGCTGCGGCCTTTTAGGTTCGGCCCGCAAGGGTCTTGACTCTTCATCCTCATACTCATCTTCCTCTAGCCTGTCTTGCTCCTCCTCCTCATCCTCCTCCTCTCTCTGCTCCTGGGGCTCAACCTGGGTCTCCTGCGATCCTTTCCGTTTGGTCGCCGTGGTCTTCTTGCTTTTCTGATCATCCTGGACAGTCAGGAACACGCACATGAGCCACGATAACATCTGACCTCATCGCATTTTATTACTCACCCACACGCACACAGTTCATCACCATCAACACTCTCACACTGAACAACTGAGCAGTAGTTGGTGACGCTGCTGCTACTAAAAGAGGTTACCCTGCAGCTACGGCTATGGCATCTCACTCACCCGAAAGACTCATGTCTTCTTTGCATTCTTCGCGGTGTTAGTGATGGAGGACAGATGGGGTGGGGAGGACATGTCAGAATACACAAAATGATGAAATATAACCAACTCAACAACTAAGGTTAAAAAGAGGCTGCACCGGTACTTTTTAACTGTTCTCACCGATCCTTTTTGCATCTGTAGTGTAGTAGGGTATAGTATAGTATAGTGTAGTTGCACACACACACACAAAGTAAACCAGTTCCTCTGGAAGAGAGTGAGGTGTGTGCCGAGTCTGTTGTTGCGTATTCTGATACATGCATAGAAAGGTGGCCGCATTTTTCAACCTAAACCCTAAACCAGTGTTTATTGCTGCCGCCTTTCTGTCATGACTTGACTATGTAGGCGACTGCAGGGGGGCTCAGAGCACTTGGTCCATGTTCTCTCCCTTCGTGTCCCTGCACTAAATAAATAAAAAAAAAAAAACACTATTGTCACACTTCATGCACCTCATCCACTCTCGCAATTCCGGCTGATCCGTTTCAGATCATTTCTCAAGCCTGCATGTGCACGCCGACAGTACAGATGTGCCACTTATTCTGGTTTGTGTCTATGTAGGATATAGGATGAGAGCGGCATTCATCCTTGCAATGTTCATTGTTGGTAAGTGTATTTTTTTCAGCTCAAAAAATTATGAATGTGTTTAAAGAATGCCACATACAACATTGCTCACAGGCACAGTAGCGGCAGAAACGTTTAGCGCCCCCTAGTGTTGAGGAATAACTTAAATTGCACAAGGAAGCTGTTAAAAAGCTGCTTAGAGTTAATATGATTGACTTAATTTTACTTTGGATTGAAGTAAATGATGATATTAAAGCACGGCATTGATTAGATGAGATAGGAATGTGACTGTGGTTGGAGTAGTGGTACCTTGGTTGTGGCAGCCGGGCTTATTGGCAGCGTGTTCTCCGCCAGTTTCTCCACCATCGGGTTGGGAGGGTCCATCTCTGGTGGATGGGTGGCCCGCCAGTAAGACTCCAGGTAGTCAGCTATGTGCTCACAGGCGTCTGAAAGTTGGTTTTCGTCCAGAATGACATCAAATATTTCCTGCAGTAGCGTGGGTGGAATGTGTGTGACTCAAAAATAACAATTTCCTACAGATTAATTGTAAAAAAAAAAAACTCTAAATAAGGTCAACTATATAAGAACTCACATTTGGACACTGGGCCAATTTATCAGCCGCCACCAGCTGGACATTTAGATGCTTGGTTTGAGACTTGCCCCTTGTCTTGATCAGTCTTGTCAGAACCTAAATCAATAGAGTGAAAATTAATGCTACAGATTGTAAAATAAATATTTGCAATGAACAAATGCAATGGATTAAATCATGAAATAATTAGTTTTATGTTTTAAAAGCCATGTTCGGTGTTCACGCTGTGGTGAAATAACTTTGATAACTGTACACCTTTGTGCATGCATATAGGTGGAAAGATGCTTTATTTTTGCCAGGGAGATATTTCACCAATCAGACGTAGCCATGCAGTCACATGACCACACTCAAACCGTGGTGGCATAGCAGCACAAACTCAACACACAGCACAGACACGGGACGAAAAATGTCAGCTGCGACTGTCAGCAAATCAAATGTTACTGTAAGTGTCATATTGACCCTTTTAGTGTTTGTAAACATGTTGTTAAATGGTGCGATGAGCTAAATAGACCACAATGTAGGGTAAGGAGTTAGCGTTATCCTTTAGCTGTTTTATTTAATGTAGCAATGCTAACACATATAATTGCCACATATATACGATCAGATTTAGTCCATTAATTACAACAAATTGTACTTTAAGTTACTATTATTATTGCTATTATAAATATTATTATTATTGTTGTTGTTATTATTTTAAGCATCATATCGACCCTTTTAGTGTGTGAAAACATGTTGTTAAATGGTGCGATGAGCTAAATAGACCACAATGTAGGGTAAGGAGTTAGCGTTATCCTTTAGCTGTTTTATTTAATGTAGCAATGCTAACACATATAATTGCCACATATATACGATCAGATTTAGTCCATTAATTACAACAAATTGTACTTTAAGTTACTATTATTACTGCTATTATAAATATTATTATTATTGTTGTTGTTATTATTTTAAGCATCATATCGACCCTTTTAGTGTGTGAAAACATGTTGTTAAATGGTGCGATGAGCTAAATAGACCACAATATAGGGGAAGGAGTTAGCATTATCGTTTAGCTATTTTATTTAATGTAGCAATGCTAACACATTTAATTGGCATATATATATATGTGTGTGTGTGTGTGTGTGTGTGTATGTATGTGTGTGTGTATATATATAAATCAGATTTAGTCCATTAATTACTACAAATTGTACTTTAAGTTATTATTATTATTACCCTTAAAAATATTATTGTTGTTGTTGTTTTTATTATTAGGAAATACCATAATTATCACATTTATATTTTTGTTTCTAAAAATTAAATGCGATATTACAATCCAACAGTTACTCAGTACTAGAGTAGTCTAATCACTAAATACTTTTGTATTCTTACTTGAGTAATTTTTGAATGACTACTTTTTACAATATTATTGTTTTGGAGTAATGCTACTCATGGTTATTCAGGGACTCCAGAGAGTTCTCAGGAAACCAGAGAACCCGACAGAAACTCACAGATTTCTGACCAATTGAGGTACTATGATGAGATATAACATTATAATGCACTTCATAATTTTTTCTAAATCATCAAATTATTTGCAACCTTTCAAAGTGTTTGGGAATGACACAACTGCCACTATTACTAGTAATAATGTGCAATATTGGTAATAGTATGGCAACCATTAAAAGAGAAGATATGTGTTAACCTTAGGCGACGAGATCTTGACATAGACCAGGATGGGCGCCAGAGAGGTCTTGCTCAGCTGGATGGGGTGGTTGATGGTGTCCGCATCCAGCACCACCAGCTGCAGACTTCGGGCCAGTTCAAAGATCCGCTCCACCTCCCCCTGGATCTGGGCTGAGAGTGGAGACATGCAGAGCTACCAACCACATCCATCAAAATGTTTCTCCCAACCCCCGTAAACTCTGCTCATTATCCCTGAAGTGGCTCAGCTATCGATGTCTCCAAAACCTTACAGACAATCCGATCTCAGCCTCGATCTGCACCTGATCACATGACTCCACATGGACCAAAAGTACCAGCTAGAAGCGGGAACTGAGAACTATAAAATCACATGACCCGTTTCAACACCACATGTTCACCAGATGCACAGCTCTGAATGGCGCTAAGCCACGTTACGAGGAAATGATGGCCGCAGCGATGGGATTATCAGGCTCCGTTTAGATTGCCTGTGCTGGTGTGGGTGCAGGCAAAGGTCAGAATGCAGATTTTTTTCTCTCTCTCTCTGGGGAAATGCACTAAATGGAACACGGCAACAGCGCAGTCTTCACGTGATGATGAGAAAAGCCAAAGCCCATGCGCTTCCTCCATTTCTCAGCAGTCATCAGAGGGTCTCTGGGTGGGTGGAAATGACCGGCTGAAGCCAGGGGGGAAAGGAGCACAAAGACAGTCTACTGCTGCGTGATACGTACCGGCGGCGTCTGAGCCAACACGTAGCGTAGTGAGGGGCAGAGCAGAAAGAACCAGAACAGTCAGACACAACTCCGTGCCCAGGGGTGACAGGAACTGGTCCCACATGTCTGCCACTGGCCCATCTAACATCAAGTTCACTCGGCTCCGACTCGGTGGTCAATTTTATTTTTTTTGGATTGCATTATGCTTTTTGCATTATTGTAAACTATTCTTTTTTTTCCAAAGGGTTCCCTGATACGGTACATGCAGTGGTGAAAGTCTGCGTGGCCACGTCACCTACCCAAGTTGGACCTTGTGTTGGACCGGTCCATTATGGCGTGTTTGCTTGGGTTGTTGAGTATGGAGCGTTTGGCAAGAGCGATGTCAGCCGTGACCCGAGTGATGGTTATTCTGACAACACACAAAGACACCATGAGATCAAAAATACCTTCCCTCAGCTTCAAATGCTTCTCAAGCACTAAAAGAACGAAGGAGATTAAATAGCGTTCATGTGTTACTGCAAGCACTCGTTTGAAAATGCTGCATGTTACTGAACGCAAGTCGGAAAATCCTTTTTATTGTCACTATACACGTGTACAATGAGATTAAAAGCTACTCCTCTAGTGCAGCATGCAGGAGAACCAACACAAGATAAAGTGAACAAGTGCAAGACATTCATGTAGTAGAGCAGTACATTAATATTAAAATGCTTATCCTGACTGACACTAACCCTGGAGCGAGGCTTAGGTGGCGTACAAGGCCAGCTGGGTCAGCTGACTTTATTTATGACACCATCTTTAATTGTATATATTACATATATTCTCAAATACATTGTAAAATCAATTGGCCTGGAATTGCACAAAGGAAGCAGTAATTGTTCTTCTGTACTGTAAAATTGATGTGCCAGCAAGAAACATTTGCTTCTGACAGCATTGATGTGACATGCACTTGTGAGTATAAAAAACGCGAGTGCGTTAATTGAATTACAAATTACAGCATATTTATTTATGCTTGGAATCTAGACTGCACGTATAATAACTAGGTACATGAAGTAAAGTCCAGTCTGCATGAGGTTATTTAGGCCTGCCTATTATAACCTCTCCCTTCCTTCTGTACAGAAACAGAAGCCACTCACCTCCCTTCAAATCGGTGTTTCAGGAAGTCAAAGAGAGCTTTTTGCATCATGTCTGTCACCTCGTACCCCTTGAGCGAAGGCCCGATTAACACCACTGGCCGCATGGAAGGCACGACGTCATACGCAGCCAGTTGTTCACCCTTAAACGTAAAAAAGCCAGGCTCAGCGAGGCGTCGCAGCAGGAGCGGCGGCCGGAGACAACAGCGGCAACACACAATGAGGCTACGGCACCACAACACAACACCGCAGGAAGGGACCACGGGAAAAGCGTAGCTCAGAGGTTCTCAACGCGGCTCCCGGAGGCCTTTCCAGGCCTTTCCAATAGACGCACGGTTTACTGTCTTTGAGGGACGGTTGAGAACCCCTGAGGTAACACAGAGACACGAGAAGAAGGACACCAACCACCTACGTCATGTGAATTTTCACACCAGATGTGAATCATTGCACATCTCAAGCCGAAGCTTGAATACCGAACAGGGAACTAGGCGAACGGAACACACACAGACGCCCCAACTTACCGATTTCTTCTTCACCTGTTGGACTGTTCACAGTGGAGAGGTGGAAAAAATAAATTGAGTAACAGCATGCAGGCCGGTGAAATGACAACAATGCTATTCTTTTTTTTTTTTTTCTCTCGCACTTTGTGCCGAGACAGAGATAGAGAGAGAAAGGAGGAGGAGGGGGGGGCGGGCCTCGGGTGTGGCGGCAGCCGTACGGACGAGGCCGAAGCTTGGAGAGGCTGCACATGCTCCACCGTTAGCATTACCTTCTTAAGGAAGGACACTCTTTGCTCTTTGGCTAAGGGAGCAGTGACTGTGTTTGGGTCGTCTCTAGCCCGGGCTGGCGGCTCCGAGACTCTTGGCTCTAAGTCACTGTTGTCTATAGCAACTGATACGCAGAGAAACAGACATAGTGTAGGATATTTTTGTCCTATTGGATTTATGAAAGCAGAAAAGAAAAGAGGAGAAGAAGAAGAAGAAGAAAATGAAGCAGGAGAAGAGAAGAAGCTGCTTTACCTGCTGGTGGAGGAGGGGCTTTCTTTGCACTGGCGTCATTACCCTGGGCGGCAGCATTGGCTGCTTTACTGCAATCAAAGGTCAGCGATCAAATAAACTTTTCTCTAACTGTAACTCTCCAGAACGATCACCTACAATTCAGCTACCTATGTTGAACTACTGCACATCTTCAGCTCATAAAATAGATAAGATTTGTTGTTCACAATCGGGATGTTTTATATAACGCATTAATATGCTGCACAGCTTTTGCTACACAGCAAAGGCTACAAATAATGCAAAAAAATTATCAGCTCTACTGAAATAAGGTGTACCATAGGTGAAGATGAATAGCAGGCAAATTAATGTCGATTTTAATATTTGTTGTCATAGCGACAGATTTCTAGTCATGTAAAATGTAAGCCGTGAAGTGCTTGTACTTGGCCAGGGCCTTGGCAGCTTTGCGGGCTTGGACCTCTCGTCGGATGAGGATCGTCTCCAAGTTGACCGGACTGGGGATGAAGCCCACCTCACCACCCTCCTTCACCGGTCGCCCAATCCACCAGTCATTATTGAACTTCTGCAAACCAATCATTTTCATTCGTAAAATCAGCACGACAGCGACGCGAAAGCACGTTCCCAGACGCCAGACGCACCTCCTTGATGTGAAGGAAGTCCTTAGCCTCAAAGGAGACCCCGAGTCCTGGTATGGGGACGTTGTCGTCGTCCGCGGGAGTGTAGGTGTAGTTCGTGCGCACGGCGAACGCCACAGGTTTGAACTGTGTGAAGGAGTGAAAGAAATCAGAGCTCCACCAAAGCCCTGAGGACCTCGTCCTGTTTTCCACATGTCCTACTTCAACCACTCCACGAGCAATATGACTAAAGTTTCTAATGTTTAACTGGTTAATAGTAATCAATACATTAAATGATACATTGGGAACTTGTACATGAAATCAGGCTGCACCTTCACTTCAGTTTTGTTCATAGTTTTTTTTTTTTTTTGAGCTACGATTTAAGGCCAAATGGTCAATTTGTTGCAATTTAAAAGATTTGAATTCATTGAAAATGCAAAAAGACTCTTAAGGTTTTTAAGTTTTTACACAAAGCAATCAATCCTGGAAGTCCAGTACTTTTTGCCTTAGTAGTTCACCTAAATTTCCACAGTTTATGTACTGTGTGAGAAAAGCAGAAGTGACCCAGATGCACGCAGCTCTTTAACAGAATGAAGAACCTGGCTGGTGTATGCAGCAGCCGCGCTCATGTAAGTAACAAACACACTAAATTTGGAAAGGCTTTCAAAGCAGGGCGCTCACATCGGAAGGGATATTAGCATAAATTAGAGTTTCTTAAGATTGCATTCTGAAAACACAGCGGGCGTGTGAGCTTTTTTTAATTTTTTTATCAAATGCCTTCGTCTTGGTGAAAGCTGTTTCTTCTGAGTTTGTCTGTGGGCCAAGACGAATAGGATGTCTCAAGGACAAGGTCTCTGGAATTTCTTCACAGACGGAATACTGTGAGTTGGCTTTGGTGGTCAAAGGTCAAAAGTCAACAGGGCGGGCAAAATTAAATGCTCACCGTGGAAAAACTAGGACTGTTCCATTCACTGAAGTCCCCTGGGGCAATGTCCCCTCACCCCGACCTGACAACATCTCATGCCAGCGCTGTGCATATCAGGCTGCTAATTGCTCCAGTTTGGCGTCTGGGGATGTAACGGAGAGGAAAGGAGGCCAGGACGGGACAAAGCTGTCTGTTCTGAGCTTTAATTAAACAGCACCTCAGGGAGGTGGGGGGGATTTCGGTCAATATTCTGAGGCGGCAGGACCGTGACTGGGTCACCGTGGACGATGCCATCAGAGCAAATGGAGGGAAAGTCCGGTCTGATGAAGCTTATCAGCTGTTCCCACTGTTTTTTTTTTAATGGAACTAGGCACATTTTTATTTTATTCTGTTCAGAACAGTTCAAACATCATTTATTCATCATACCTTGGCCTTTTCCAGCTGAACCTGGGCATTTTTTTCCACCTCAATGGCACTTGAGTCCTGACGGTCCGCCGAACCCTGCTGAGGGCAGACAGAGGGACAACTGGGTGACAAGCTCAGACCAAAAACTTACAGAAATATATACAAAACACACACTCATGACTTAATTCATAATTTCATTTGAATTCTGAAGCAGTGTTAAAATCAGGAAGGTGTACTGGTACCCTGAGGACCTTCACAATCGAACCAGGGCCCCTGCCCTGTGCCCAGTGTCATTTTACAGCATTTACCAGACGCCCTTATCCAAAACAACTTACAATCAGTAGTTACAGGGACAGTCCCACCCGGAGACCCTCAGGGTTAATTGTCTTGCTCAGGGACATAATGGTAGTGAGTCAGGTTTGAACCTGGGACTTCTGGTTCGTAGGCTACTTCCACCCTAGCAAAATGGTTCTCAAACACTACTGAATTAATAGGCTATCTTTATATTATCTTTTATAATGCATTCATAAATCGACAAAAAAGAAGGATATTAAACATATCAGTCACATACAAGCATCAGAAACTAGTTCTATATACTGTAGTACTATTATGCTACAAACTAGAAACACATCTTTGGCCAGAACTGGGATCACTTGATTGCAAGAAATGTTTCAGAATGACACCATTGCTGTTACCACAGAGAAATAAAGATTTAGTCATTTGCAGGTTATGACAGGTTGATGGTGAAGCTGCAGACGTACAGAAACTGGGTGATGCAGCGTTAACAGGCTGCACGCTCCCACGGACACCAATCAGGTTTTGGCACGACGCCTCGTCTTTTTTTAAATTACACAAATTACACACACGGTCACAAATTTATCCATTCTGTGACCTCGGGCCCACTACCGCCTCTCTGCGAACACCACAGTGTTCTGCTGCAAAGAACATGTCGATATTAGATATATTATATGCACAACCCCACTTTTTCTACTCTCAAAAATTAAGTGAACAAAAAGGCAGATGTGCTGTGGATATACGGTGTCACAAGCATGGTGGCATGACGAGGCAGGTGAACGGAGATGATGACGAGGAAGAAGCACGCATTCGCACAACATCACCGGGGGTTTAATGAGTGAAGAACGGGACAGGGTAGACATCCGATAACATGGTGAATGTGTAACACTTAAGAAAGACCCAACAGAGAACAGAAACGAACAGGGCAGCTTTATACATAAGACACAGGTGAAAACGATTAGGGAACATTACACAGGACTAACGTGAAACCCCTTCCAGACCGGGTCAAGACAAACGGTCAGCTGCGTCCAGCACGTCATTTTCTCCCCCCAGGAAACTGAATGTATTTCAGTAAAAAGTCAGATACACAAACATTTAAGTTAAAGCCACTGTGAACCCAGTAAAAAAAATTATATATATATGCACACACACACACACACATTTTCATGACCATTTACGTTGGTAGATTCTCACTGAAGGCATCAAAACTATGAATGAACACATGTGGAGTTATGTACTTAACAAAAAGTGGAGACCTGGCCTCCACAGTCACCAGACCTGAACCCACCCCAGATGGTTTGGGGTGAGCTGGACCAACAAGTGCTAAACACCTCTGGGAACTCCTTCAAGACTGTTGGAGAAGCATTTCAGGTGACGACCTCTTGAAGCTCATCGAGAGAATGCCAAGAGTGTGCAAAGCAGTAATCAGAGCAAAGAAACTAGAATATAAAACATGTTTTCACTTATTTCACCTTTTTAGTAAAGCAGGACATAACTGGACAACATAGTGTAGGACGCCTGTAAGTGGATATGTTGGATATTTCAAACAGGACACACAAGACAAGACAAGCATGTATAAAATGTGCAGGAATGTGCAAAATGAGTTGAGATGTGTAAAGAGTGCATAAGGCTGGAAGTGTAGTTTACGTGTAGTTTGTTGAGTTTAACAGTTTTCTGGTGATGGCGGCGCATTGAGAGCTCTGACTGCCTGTGGGAAGACCTTGGAACCTTCTTCCCTTGGAACACGTTTGGTAAGCACAGCAGACCAGGAATGGGGAGAGAACCATGTTACTGCTTTTCCTGCTTCCATCAGCTTCAAAGACAAAACGTTAAGCTGCTGTCTAATTTATCCCACCCACTGTCAGGACGATCAGTGACATTCACTGTCAGTGGTTATAACTGTACGGCTGATAGGTGTAGAGACACTTATCCAGAACAACTTACAATCAGTAGTGACAGGGACAGTCCCCCCCCCTGGAGACACTCAGGGTTAAGTGTCTTGCTCAGGGACACAATGGTAGTAAGTGGGGTTCGAACCTGTGAGTCCGTGGTATTCTGTCTCATGCGCTAGGCTCCTACCGGGCGTCATAATCTGTCTGTGACAACAGACCTGAACTTGAAAAGGCACCATTTAATGCTCAGCTGTCACTCACGCTGCCAAAAGTGTAAAGAACGACCGGCCGGATTTATTAACGGTGCCAGGCTCGTGCCAGCGCTCGGGGCTAGAACAGAGCGTCTCGTCTCAAGACCAAAAAAAAAATAAAGTGTGACTACGCACAGGACAATTAGTCCCTCGCAAGTGAAACGGCCTGCAGCAGGAGGACAGCAGGGAACCAGACGGGGGGGGGACCAGAGGGAGAGCGGTTATTTCTGAGAGACAGATACCTTCAAGCCGACCGATAATATCATGTTCCGCAGCTTTGACACGGGCGTTGCCTGAACGTTAGGATGGCGTTAAATAAAGGTTTTCTTGCCATCAATTTCCCCAATAAATGTTACACAGTGACAAGAGTAAAAAAGCGTCAAGCGGACGCCAATGAAATGCCACCTGAACGCAGCTTCGACGCGCAGCAAAAACGTCGGCGTATGAGCGCCTGTGTGGACGAGGCCGAACCGGCACTACTGTTTTCAACTAGAATTTTTATACCGCTGCCAGGAAATAACAGAACAACCTCACTGCGAGATAATCGATTATGTTCTGCACTGCATCGATGCAGAATCATTCACGTTTCCTTTTAATCGTTTGCCTTGTATGTAATTTGCCCGTCGTTCTGTAAATGTGTACATTGCGAATAAGATTTTATCTTAATACTGTCATCATGGAACCGTTCGGAGAGTAAAAGGGGTGCAAAATAGTATTTTTTATTATTATCACCAGAATAAGAAAGAGCCGATAAAGGCACTGCAAGGACAGCATGAGGAAGTTCATATTTTCCATGAAGAACTGCAATGATATTTCTTTTCTTCATTATGAACAACTATTTTGAATATTTTTTCCATTCATCTTTAGACCTCTCAAATGTTCAATAATCATTATTTCTTATCCAGTATCCTATTCTTGACCACAATTATTAATTGTAATGCAGTTATATTAGTCGGGCCCTGTGCAGCGCCCAGGCACATGCCTGGGACATCTGTTCCCTCAGCACCCATCCACCTGCGCCTGGGTGCCACACTGAGCTCTGTACAAAACGCAGATGAGTCAGACGTTTACCAGGTACCACACCCATGGCTGACTTCCCTCCATCTTACAACTCATATGGTGTTTTAACGCATCAGGTTGAAGCCCCGCCCCCTCGCTCCCTGCCAACGTCTGTTCGGTTCATTTCATTACGTTGTGACGTGCGGTGCAGCAGGCTTCCCACTCCACTGCTGCCAAGGGTCCGGGTTTGAGCAGGACGTCCTGAAGGTGACCGGGAGCTTTTTAATCTCGCCTCCAAATGGCTTGACACGCCGTTGGTGCATTAGAAGATCATGTGACCGGAGGGACGCAGCTGGACAGAACCGAGTCAGCAGAATACACCGGAGATTTCGCCAAAAAACCCACCAGACATGACGAAGCGTCTTAACCCGCCATCTTCCTACACATGTTAAGGGCTCGCAGCCTGTAGCCGCGGAGAATCTGCTCCACCTCCACTGCTGGAAATAAAGCGATGACGACTGAATAATTCTCCACTTCATGACACCAAAAATGTCACCCTTGTAGTAGGTGGACTGTCCCTGTCCGCTCTGGATACGGGCGTCATATAAATGCCGTAAATATGATAAACATTCCCCTAACATTATCACCATGCCCTGCAAAAACGCCCCCAGGATGTATATACAACAGTCCCACAATGTCCTCAGGACTTTCTTACACAATGACTTTTGGCTTTACAAAAAAGCCAAAAGCAAAACAATGCTGCTATATGCAAAGATCTAGGAGAAAAAGATCTATGAGCAAAGATCTAAGAAAAAAAACGTATCGCTAAGGTAAGTCAAATATTTCCTTGCATTATATCTTCTTTCCTTTCAATGGACTTTTAACAGGTAAAACAATCACCTGCCTGGTCATGTGACACATTACATTTTATTATTTAGCATGTTCGAGGTGGGTCAGGTGATTCATTTCTGTACACCGACCTTCTGGCTGGAGGCAGAGGCCCATGAACCACCCTGGAAACCACCCTGGTCTTTTGTTCAGGAAAAGGTCATGTGTCATTCTATCTCAAGCGCTGACTGATCAAGACCTCTGTTCAAACCGTGAATAAATATAAAAGCAAATCAAATAAAAAATGCTGAATCGTTTAATATAGTAACTAAATCGTGGGAACACGATACTGAGGCTGAAAGATGAAACGATGTACAGCCATGCTTTGCAGCTATCCTTCATTTCGACATGAATTATGTTCGTTACCTGAACTCCAGGTATTAATTACAGCTGATAGGCGGACAGAAAGAACTGAACCTGGCAACCACTGGGGCAATGGGGGATGTTGCCATTACACTCAGCAGATTAAACTGCAGCTAAAGAAAGTTCTATTCAATTCAAACATGACCATTAATAATACTGACCGCCAACCTTTCTAATCAGTCAGGAACTAAAGTTAATACACCAACTAGAAGCTAGTGAACACACCCTGAAATGGGTCTAGAACAGCGCATTTCATTTGTTTTTCCACTTGGATCCCTTCACACCCCTTCTTTGACTCATCTCTTGCATTCTAATGAAGAATCATAAATAAACAGGCGCCAGCGAGAGGCATCCTGGCACTGCTCCGGTGCAGAATAGCTGCTGCCACATCGTCAGAGGTGGTGAGGGGGATGATACGTGAGCGGAACAAATCATTTATTAAATAATCTTGGCTTTAAAAAAAAAAAGTTGTGATTTGTTCTTGCATAGTGACGCATGTGTGTCAAAGGTCATCAGGAGCAGGAGAGACCGTAAGGTGCGACGAGACGATGAAATGTGCGAAGAATAGGAATAGAGGGACCAGCCGTCTCGCCACCTTGAACACACCTGAACTTGGGACCACATACAGCTACTAAAACCCACATCACACTACTTAGAGGCACTTAGAAATAACAATTGCAGTGGTGACCTAGCGGTTAAGGAAGCGGCCCCATAATCAGAAGGTTGCCGATCCGCCAAGGTGCCACTGAGCAAAGCACCGTCCCCACACACTGCTCCCCAGGCGCCTGTCATGGTGCCCACTGCTCACCAAGGGTGATGGGTTAAATGCAGAGGACACATTTCACTGTGTGTGCTGTGTATGAAAATCACTTCACTTTATCTTCACGATTCTAATTTTTATAGCTTGTTTTAAACAAAAAAGGTTGATGAAATCTCTGTTTTGTAAGATAAGTGTATCAAAGTATGTAAACAGGTCAGATTAATTGGCCTAATAGCAGCATAAATGCACGGCAACATGGCTTTGTGAAATACACATTCTACGTAGCGCTGGTTAGTGATCGGTTGAAGTGACTCAGTTTCGTTTCGAATCCCACTTCCACTGCTACCTGTCTCTACTCATTTTGTACCCGATTCGCCCCCCCCCTCTAGTTACGTTTTGTGGTCTTGTCCAGCCTTGCAGTTTCTCCATACGCCATTTATCCACTTACAATCAGTAGTTACAGGGACAGTCCCCCCCGGAGACACTCAGGGTTAAGTGTCTTGCTCAGGGACACAATGGTATTAAGTGGGGTTTGAACCTGGGTCTTCTGGTTCACAGGCGAGCGTGTTACCCACTAGGCTACTACCACCCACCAGAACCACGGCCAGTGGCGTCACCGGCTACGCCAGCAACCTGCGTGGCATAAATTCTACACACAAGCGGGCGGAACTCATTTAAAATGTTGCTTAAATCACAATAACAGGGCAGATGCACAAGAAGCAACATGCCTGCGTGCTGCCTCTGTCTCTGGATTTCTGTCCTGTCGCTCTTGCTCATGATTGCTTCTCTGTAAGGAGATTAGGGCACCGTGCGTCAATCCAGGATTTGGAGAAAAAGAGACAAATGCAAACCATTCTTTGGCAGGCAACGTCCAACGGCCACACCTACCACCACTAAGTGCAGCAATTGAAGTAACGAACTGGAACTGCGTTAGATGCTGCGTGCATGCTTTCAATCGCATGACCAGCGCGCAGAAATTACTCTTGCAAAGCCTTCATGCACGTTTCCTCAGATCTCTACAGTTCTACTGACCCAAAGCCTCCTTCGATGAGAAGAGTTTAAACATAAGACAGGCTACACAAAATGATTTGGCCTGCTGCTCTGAACTTATATAAAATATATAAAAATTCATATAAAAAAAAGTGGTGGGTATAACTGTTAGGGAATCCCTATCTAAAATAGGCCATTGTTTCATGTATAATGACCATATCATCTTGGCTGGATTAAATCGGGGTGGAAGAAAACCCCATTCGACCCACTCTAGAACATTCCCGGCCCCTGAAGTGGTTCAGGAAGCATTATACCCCATTTTAATACCCCGGCGACAACTTCTAAGAGGCTTTTCCTATTTAATGGGTGCAGGATACCTGCTAGTCTCACAGGCTGTGCCACTAATACATACATACTAATACATAATACTAATACATAATCTATACATACGAGCTGCAAGAATTGACGGAATAAATTGAATTCATTTCCTGTATTAATTGAATAATCAGGACGTTCAGCACCACGAACAGCGCCTTTCTGTCTCTCTCAGGCGAACCGAGGACCTCCTGGACGGGTCAAGGGGCGACATTTCTTCATCTGGGGGGGACAGAAAGTGACCGCGTCGACCGGCGTCCCCCACGCAGCGTGGACGGGAACGCGGCGAGGCAGAAAAGCCGGAGCGCACGGATTTACAGCTCAGCGCAACAGATGGCACTCTCTGCGGACGGTGCTCTGTCCTGTCTCTGCTATTCACACACACACGTACGCACACACACACACACACACGCACACATACGTACACACACGCACGCAAAACGTTATGCCGCGTTACCTTTTTCTTGGGCGCCATGCCGGCAGAGTCGGGCGGCCCGGCGCACCTCCACGACCCACGGACGAGTCAGACGCGTCAAATCAAATCAAATAAAAGCCGAGAAGAAGCGGACGGAGCGCGTTTTATCCCGCCACGTCACCGGGCTCGTCCGACGGGGGAGAGAAGGAGGAGAAAACGGCGCGGAACGGACGCGGAGACGCGCGGAGAGGCCGGAGCGCAACTCCAGCGCTCCTCGGGCGCGCCGGGCGTGTGTGTGTGTGTGTGTGTGTGTGTGTGCGTGTGTGTGTATCTGTGCTCACCCCTCCTGAGTCTTAACGGAATTAAAGGCTTATTTCGCAGCGCGGCATCTGCCGGCCCGCACTGTTCTCTGACCTGGAGTCGGTGGGGTCGCCGCCACCTCCGCCCCCCCACCGCCGAGCCCCGAAATGCCACGAAGTGCCACGGACTCGGCCGAATTTGCCGTGCGGTGACAGGAAATGACGTGTGCGCGGATAATTATCCATCCATTCGCCCGCCACATGGAGCTTCTCTTTCTTACATGACTGTCACAGTTAACTTTCATTGATAATTCCCTGTTGATCTTGGTTGCATGAGTTGTCGAGATGTGTTCAACATAACTACATTACATTTACTTATCCAGAGCGACTTGCAACATGCTTCCATGTTACCATCGATGAAGTGATCAGTTCTGGTTCACTAGGACCCCAACTATGAATACAATCTTTTTATTCACTCTGTTGTAGTTTCTATACAGAAGTCAGACAAGAAGAAGGTTACAAGTTCATCTAAATATTCTCTAAACAGGAAGGTCTTGAGCTGCCGTGTGAAGTTGCTCAGTGACTGAGTTGTTCTGACCTCGAGGGGAACAGAGGGGCCGAGACGGAGAAGAGTCTATACGAGCGTCTTCCTTTTACCTTCAGAGATGGAGGGACCAGGCGAGCAGTACTGGAGGCTCGGAGTATACGAGGTGCAGTGCGAGGTGTAATAAGGGCTGTGAGGTAGGATGGTGCTACTCCATGTTTGGCTTTGTAGGCCAGCATCAGTATTTTGAACCTGATGCAGCTACTGGCAGCCAGTGGAGGGAACGTAGCAGAGGGACGCTGTGGGACTTTGACCTGAACATTTTTACATTTTTTTTTTTACCAGTTAACTGGTTCCGGATAGGTTACTGTTCCAAATGTACCGGATTCCAGGGTTTATTAGCTGATTATGGAAGACCTGAACAATTGTTCGTTCACGAATACGGTCCATCCTTGATTTAATTGGCCGATTGACGTTACTGAACTCTTTCTACCCATGATGCACCGGCCGTCCCAGCTCCTCGGCTGACCTACATTCCGGATTAGACTAACGAGATGACGGTGCATTAAACGCTGTTTGATGGGGTTGGAAGGGCCGCGGTGCAGGTAAGGGGCAGTGCCACCTCCCTCAGTCTGGGGGACGGCAGATGGCCCGGGCGGGCGGCTCGGTTAGAGCGGATGCTTCTTGCGGCAGGCGTGCTTTTTATTCTGGTGCACAGGGGAACGGATCCAGCTTCCTGGGAGGGTTACGTAAGAGGCGGCGGAAGTGGCCAGTGCTGGCTGCATCGCGCTGAACTCTGGGCCAGACCGAGACATCTGGGGTCGCCATTAACCCCTCAAACGGGACAGACCCCCCATACCATGCATTTATCCGAGGGACTGCATTAACGACATGGAATTATTACAAGGATGTGCGTGTACGTGTCATAGGACGGTAATATATATATTTTTTTTATTTAAACTAAAAGGCTGTGGTGTATGCAGTGTAACGGGTCACATGACCAGAGTGGCTCTGTTGCATTATGGGTCAATCTGTATTTTTACTTATTGTTGCCTTGTTTCGCTCACGTGCCTTTACAATCTGGCCTGTGTTGATTGACAATAAAACAGCACGACCTTTAACCCCTCAGCGCAGTAATACAGACACGGAACGGGCGTCCGGTGGAGGCCGTCGGGCCACAGTCTGGTCAGGTGACCGCGCCACACGGGCGTGGTCAGACATTCCCAAACAATCAAAGGTGGAGAAAAATCCATTTTCCATGGCTTAGCTTCTCAAGCCCACAGCATATATTCTGATGTAACGGTTACAGCAACAATATGAATAATATGGAGGAAGAGTACAAATTCCTCCGCCGTTTACGTACTTTTATTGATGACAGGCCAGTAAATCGCCGAATTTCCAACCCCTTCTTGTCGGCTTTGCCTAGCAACGATTTGCATCTTGTTGTCTGCATGAGCATGATTCTCTGATGTGTTGCATCAGGATGAAGTGGATCATGTGACCAGACCCAAACCAGATTAAAAGATATCGCCGAGGACGGGGGAGTTAATACCGCAATAATAATAAATAAATAAATATAATAATAATCTTTTTTTTTTTAAGAATTTAGCTGTTCAGCATGAAGTGCGAATAGATACCTACACGGCCACCAGTTCATTGCTCGTGTGTGTATTAAACCAAACACACACACACACACACACACACACACAGGCAGCAAACGCACACATCTGTCTCTAAGCCTCTTACAGGCGGACATACACAGCGCCGTGCAGGGTTTCGGACGGGCAGGGGCCGGATCAGGGGCCAGATCGGGGGCAGGGGCAGACGTTCGGGGCCACGCCCGGTTCTCGCCGCCCCCCACGCTGGGCCCGCACGCTCGCCCTTAAACCAGCGCTCCGGAAAAGGCTGCTCCCGTTAATAAATATCACATCGTAACGTGCACGCACGTACACCGCAGCCACGGGCCGAAGGGGACGGCCCAGCTGGAAGTGTCCAGGGAGGGGGTCGCTGGAATCATCCAGGAAGGCTTAGTTTTTGTTGGTTTGGAGTAATCCTCCGTCCCCGCCCACATTCAGGTCACACATTTGATCTCTTTTATGATCATTTTTTTGTCCCGTTTCTTTTGTGAGAGCTCCGTCGCAGGGACACGTGCGGGGAAGCAGCTCCGGGCGGGTTTCGGCGATCCATGCGCACATCCGACATCCAGACAGAGACGCCTCGAGTGGCAGAGGGAACGCTTCAGACACCCCGGCGGAAGTGGCACAGAGAGCTCGGCAAACCGAGACGTCAAGCGAAATGTGGCTCCCTGCACACAACATCTGTTGTCTACGTAGTAAATAAAGAACATTTTTAAAAATCTGCCGCGAGGCCTTCATCTGCCTTAAAGTACAATCGCAGGCACAGAAAACGGGAAAAGAAACGAAAAGTAATTTGTTCCTATGATTGTCATTCCAACAGAAGACTCGCATCTTGGAATTATGCGAGGAAACGAGCATTCCTAACGTTGCCGTACTCACCCAAGAGACGTTTTTGATCTTGGGGGTGGATTTGGGCATGGCTGTACGGAGGCGCCCGCAGACCCGTCAGGCCTCTGGACCAGCAGAACCCATGTCAGCGCGTCCGCCCCGGCCCGGTCGGGAGGGGGTCCGGCGGGGAGACCTTCACCCTCCTCCTGCTCCACCTCCTCGCTCTCGGCCCGCGCTGGTAATGTGCTCAGACCCGGCACGAGAACATCTGGGCCGCGCACCTCCCCCACCGCGCTGTAGGCTGGCACCGGGCTATGGCCAATCCCGCCCCTGCCCACCAGCGGCGGCAGGAGGAGATTTAGGAGAGGCGCGGGGGCTGGGTCAGCGTGGCTGGAGGTGGGACGTGTGCCGGCCAGTGGCTGACGGGCGGCTCAAGCGTCTCAGAGGCACAAACGGCTTCGGTAAAGAACTTTGCCACATGGCCTCATAGCGCCACAGTGGCCTCAGAGAAGAAGCCGACCCGTCCGAGAGGCGAGGGTGACAATCGCAAATACTTTATTGTGGACGCCTACCGTGACGGTCACCCCTGCTTTTATGGTTAGAGATTACAGCCCAGCTGGCAATGTGCACTTTGTGTTGGTCATGGTCCTGTCCTGAAGGACAGCTGCTGAATTTTACTTTTAATGTCCCTTTTAATGTGCCGAGAATGGGGCAGGGGTGGCCTAGTGGTAAAGGAAGCGGCCCCGTAATCACTGAGGTGCCACCGAGCAAGGAGCCGTCCCCACACACTGCTCCCCGGGCGCCCGTCATGGTGCCCACTGCTCACCGAGGGTGATGGTTCAATGCAGAGGACACATTTCGTTGTGTCACCGTGTGCCGTGCTGCAGTGTATCACAAGGACAATCACTTCACTTTGAGAACGGTACAAAGTTGGGTGTCATTTTTTTCCACTTTTCCTGCCCTGGTTAGACCGCGTCAAGTGGGCGTGGCACGTGGCGCCGGGGTCAAAGGATCACAAAGAAGCCTGCAGAGCGACTCCTCGTTAGCATAGTGTCGCGCATCAGCGCTCCAGAACCCTTTTTTAATACAGACACGCCCTTCATCGGCTGCCAGGCGACTCTCTCCGGCACATTATTATGCGGCGGGTGGGAAAGGCGGGAAAAAAAAAGCCACGACGGCACACAGCATAGTACTCAGGACGCAAAGCCAAGCAATCACTTAATGCAATTCAGCCGCGTCCCCTCGCAAAGACGGCCGCATGACAGCGACATAAAAATAGCAACAACTCACCGACACAGAATCCCACATCCATATGTTCTGGTGCATGTCCAACTAATTGGTGTCCCTTCATATATGCACAATTTGATAAAAATGGTTGCGTTTATCCTTGAATTAAAGGAAAATTCTAAAAATGTACTATGTTGCTCGTACGTATACGTTTTTTTTATACTTTTTACTATATTTGAAATGTCTGATATGAATTCAGTCTTTAGATGTACTTCATGCAATGTAACATTACGTTCATGTAATTCATTTTTGATTGTTTTAAAAAAAAAACACACACACAAATTATCACAAAAATGGAAATTCAACTTCATTTTTAAAGTCCCGCCTTGATTTAGGGGATGTCACCATACTCGCAATACAATGTTGGCTATGTGTAGTACAACACAATATTTCCTCCAAGTGTCACCCAGCCCCGAACCTGTAGACAGCACCAGGGAGAACTTTTGCTGGAAGGTTTTCTGAAAAAGGTTCAGTTCAATTTAAGCACATAGGGAAACATCTGAACGTTTCACCTCAAAACATTAAAGCTTGTGAAAAGGACACAGGAACGCGACGAGTGACGGCACCAGGGAGGACGGACGATGTTGACCGGCGGGGTGGCATGCTGGGAAAATGCGGATGACTTCCTGAGCGTGCCAAACGTGCTGTGCTCGAAGAAACAGCAAGTTGGTGTCGGTAAGCCTGTTGACTTCGCGGCACTTGCGTGCTGCATTGCAGCAGACGAAGAGGGAGGAAGAGGAGGGGGGTGGGGTGGACATGTGAGGGGCATATCGAGGCTTACGTTCTCACCTGCTGACTGGGCATTAACATTAACAGCGTTTACCAGACGCCCTTATCCAGAGCGACTTACAGTCAGTAGTTACAGGGACAGTCTTCCCCCGGAGACACTCAGGGTCAAGTGTCTTGCTCAGGGACACGATGGTAGTAAGTGGGATTTGAACCTGGGTCTCCTGGTACATAGGCGAGTGTGTTACCCGCCAGGCTACTACCACCTAACTAGACCGCGCAATTCTATCCTCGGAGTCCTGCGCCCTGCAACGAGACTTTTGGCCGCCGGTCTCCACACCGCTGGGGCAATTTAACCTTTAACCCCGGGGACTGGTCGAACCGCCAGGCGTGTGAAGGGTTGAGGCCAGATGCACACCTTCTGCCATCGCAGCCTCTCCCGTACGTCCGCCTGGCGATATTTACACGCGTGTGACCTGGTCAATGAACTTTCCCTGAAAGGAGGAGAAGAGAAGCGCGAGGGACGTTTTACATTCATCCTTATTGCCCCCGGCAGCACGTGGACGGGCAATAAAAGCACAAATCTGCCTTTTCCGGCGTGCAGAGCTGCCACATTCTCCTGTGACTCGTGGAAAAAGAGCTGATTTCCACTTGCGGACGAAAGTTGAAGGTTGAAGGTACTCACGTAGGTGGACTGTACTCTCCTCCAGCGTCCCAGCCCACAACAATACATCAAGAGGACATCCGGGGGGGCTCGAGTGGACGGCACGGCCAAGAGGAGGCGCTTTCAGCCCGCCCGAGCCATCGGTCCCCGTCGCCACGGCAGCCTGTAGGATCACAGCCGAGCCGCGCCGCCTTGGGCGGGATCCGGCCCTGGGCCGCCCGGCCGTTCCATGGGGGAGCCTGGCTGGGTCCTCCGAGCGCCTTCCTCCTGTCGAGGGAGCAAATCCGCCTTTATCGTCCGGCACTCTGCCCTCACACACACACACACACACACACACACACACACACACTCTCGCTATCTCTGCTTCTCACACACAGCCAGAATCCCGTGGGCAGCCTCCTCACACGCTCGCTCCGGCGTCTCCGGGTGCACGACTGCTCCCGCTCGTCCCCGCAGCGCATCTTACACGCTCCTCTCCTCGGGCGTTTTATTTATTTACCGATCTGCCCCCACCCCTCCCCACCTCGGACACCGGCAGCAGAAAAAAAAGTGGGATTGATACATCGGCATAAATGTCATTTGCCACCCCCTTTTTTTATCCACGCCCTCTACACCAACATCCCCCTTTCTTCCCGTTCTTCCACCCCCTCCCCACAAATCTCCCTCCATCCAATCAGAATCCGGCGAGCGTGCCACGTCTGAGCGTGCCGGCTTGTCTCCAGTCCAGACCAGGCAGAGTCCGGGCTGCCTGACTCACCCCTTTTCCATCACCGTTACCTCCCTCTCTCTCTCTCTCTCTCTCTCTCTCTCTCCCCCCTCCAGAGGGGACCGTCTGCTCCCTCCCCTCGTACGCTTGCGGACTCCCCGGGGTCTGGTGCACCGCCGTCACCTCCCAGGAGCAGAGCTCAGTCACCGATCTGGGGGCCGCCAACAAGTCTCCCGGACACGCTCGCTCTGCATGCAGGAGCAGGGAATGGGCCGAGCGGCACTAGCGCAGGAGACACACAGGCGGAATTCAAATATGCTGCCTTACCTCCCCAAACACACACACACACACACAGTCCGCCTTGTAGCGCCCCATCGTTCGTTATCAGTCCACTCTTCCTTCCTTCCTTCTCTCCCTCTATCAGGCTATCTGTCCTTCCCCTCACCCCCAGTCAGCACATCAGCACAAGAAGGTCAGCGTGTGGTTTTATTTCTCCATTGCAACTGGCTTCTGCCTGACGCCACCATTCAACCACCATTGATTGGGTGGGGATTTGTGCAGAGGTGGGTTGAAAACGCTTTCTTTTTTCTGCCAGTTAACCACTTTCTTCACAATCCTGGAAGCACAGAAGGTTTGGAGGAAGCTCTGCCCAGAGTTCACGTTGTGGTGGCAGATGAATGAGTTAAACTGCGATAAATCATTCCTCTCCACTCTCCACACTGTAAATTCAGCTTCTTCCCCTGTTGTGGGCTCTGGGGCTGTCCGTCACTGAACAAACGTTCAGAGGCCATAACTCTTCCGAATGGCTCAGAGTGGAAAACATGGCATTTCAGAGCCCTGTTGGACTGAATCAGACTGATGGCTTTTTGCTCCGTCAGGCAGAAGCTTCAAGGTTGCATCAGCATAAAATGCCACATACTTCAGAAGATGACAACCGACACCATTTGTACCATTCACAAAGAAATTTGACTATCTACAAATATATAATTAGGGCTGTTAATTAACTACATATAATTAAATATTAACTGATCAATCACAGATTTTGTAATGAATTCATATGTTTTTAATACATAAGCCTAAATTTGTTTTCAAAATTGATTGAGATTAATGCCGATGACACATCACATAGTACTGTTTAATCTGGTCATGCCCGATTTTCACTTTCTTCCACACATTAATTTTGACCTCCCTAATATTAATATTTGCACTACCATACCCACAAATATTTTCTACTGAGGTGTGCCGAGTATCACAATCACTTCACTTTCACCACAAATATGTATTAATACCTGAGCTGGGTAAATAATGAAATTGGCAACATGTGTACTTTCGTTCAGTTTATTAAAGACCAACTTTTATAGCAATCTTTAGTGGGGCTTTAGATGGCGTGCATATTGTAAATTCTGAATTATAATTTAGGGTTCCTCTTTTCCCTTGTTGTGTCCTTTCTGAGACATGGAAATTGACAATTCTTAACTGGTTTTATGAATTGTCTGGGTTTTTGAGGTGATTAAATATTCATCACGTCATGGGCATCCTACATGCCTATTCACTTCCAATTCCACAAAGTATTGTTAACAACCCGCTCGCGATAGTCAAAGTACCACTAGCAAACAGCTTGTGCTGGTCAAAATTCTGCTAGTGACCCGCTTGCACCAGTCGAAATACAGCTAGCAACCCGCTCACGCTGGTCAATGTATTGTTATCAACCCACTTGCGATAGTCAAAGTATTGTTAGCAACCCGCTCGCGATAGTCAAAGTATTGTTAGCAGCCCGCTCGCGATAGTCAAAGTACTGCTAGTTACCCACTCGCAATAGTCGAAGTACCGCTAGCAACCCACTCGCGATAGTCAAAGTACCGCTAGCAAGCCACTTGTGATAGTCGAAGTATCCCTAGTAACCCGCTTGCACCAATCAAATTACCGCTATCAACCCACTCGTGATAGTCGAAGTACCACAAGCAACCCACTCGCTGAGGTCAAAGTACCGCTAGTAACCCGCTTACGATAGTCAAAATACCGCTAGCAATGCGCTCACAACAGTATAAGTATTATTAACAACCCACTCGCGATAGTCGAAGTACCACTAGTAACCCACTCGCGATAGTCGAAGTACCGCTAGCAACATGCTTGCGATAGTCAAAGTACCGCTAGCAAGCCACTTGTGATAGTTGAAGTATCGCTAGAAACCCGCTTGCACCAGTCAAAGTACAGCTAGCAACCCACTCGCGATAGTCGAAGTACCACTAGCAACCGACTTGCAATAGTCGAAGTACCGCTAGTAACGTGCTCGCAATAGTCAAAATACTGCTAGCAACATGCTCTCAATAGTCGAAGTATTGTTAATAACCCGCTCGCTTTAGTCAAAGTACCGCTAGCAAGCCACTTGTGATGGTCGAAGTATCGCTAGCAACCTGCTTGCACCAGTCAAAGTACAGCTAGCAACCCACTCGCGATAGTCTAAGTACCGCTAGCAACCCACTCACGATAGTCAAAGTATCACTAGTAACCCACTCACGATAGTCAAAATACCGCTAACAACGTGCTCACAACAGTCTTGTTAACAACCCACTCGCGATAGTCTAAGTACCACTAGCAACCCACTTGCAATAGTCGAAGTACCGCTAGTAACCTTTTCGCAATAGTCGAAATACCGCTAGCAACATGCTCTCAATAGTCGATGTATTGTTAAAAACCCGCTTGCGATAGTCAAAGTACTACTAGTTACCCACTCGCAATAGTCGAAGTACAGCTAGCAACCCACTCGCGATACTCAATGTACCACTAGTAACCTGCTCGCAATAGTCGAAATACTGCTAGCAACATGCTCTCAATAGTCGAAGTATTGTTAATAACCCGCTCGCTTTAGTCAAAGTACCGCTAGCAAGCCACTTGTGATGGTCGAAGTATTGCTAGCAACCTGCTTGCACCAGTCAAAGTACGGCTAGCAACCCACTCGCGATAGTCTAAGTACCGCTAGCAACCCACTCACGATAGTCGAAGTACCACTAGTAACCCACTCACGATAGTCAAAATACCGCTAGCAACGTGCTCACAACAGTCTAAGTATTGTTAACAACCCACTCGCGATAGTCGAAGTACCACTAGCAACCCACTTGCAATAGTCGAAGTACCGTTAGTAATCTGTTCGCAATAGTCGAAATACCGCTAGCAACATGCTCTCAATACTCGAAGTATTGTTAAAAACCCGCTTGCGATAGTCAAAGTACTACTAGTTACCCACTCGCAATAGTCGAAGTACAGCTAGCAACCCACTCGCGATACTCAATGTACCACTAGTAACCTGCTCGCAATAGTCGAAATACTGCTAGCAACATGCTCTCAATAGTCGAAGTATTGTTAATAACCCGCTCGCTTTAGTCAAAGTACCGCTAGCAAGCCACTTGTGATGGTCGAAGTATTGCTAGCAACCTGCTTGCACCAGTCAAAGTACGGCTAGCAACCCACTCGCGATAGTCTAAGTACCGCTAGCAACCCACTCACGATAGTCGAAGTACCACTAGTAACCCACTCACGATAGTCAAAATACCGCTAGCAACGTGCTCACAACAGTCTAAGTATTGTTAACAACCCACTCGCGATAGTCGAAGTACCACTAGCAACCCACTTGCAATAGTCGAAGTACCGTTAGTAATCTGTTCGCAATAGTCGAAATACCGCTAGCAACATGCTCTCAATACTCGAAGTATTGTTAAAAACCCGCTTGCGATAGTCAAAGTACTACTAGTTACCCACTCGCAATAGTCGAAGTACTGCTAGCAACCCACTCGAGATACTCAATGTACCACTAGTAACCTGCTCGCAATAGTTGAAGTATTGTTAACAACCCGCTCACGATGGTCAAAGTACAGCTAGTGACCCGCTCGCGATAGTCGAAATACAGCTAGCAACCCACTCGTGATAGTCAAAGTATTGTTAGCAACCCGCTTACAATAGTCGAATGTCCTCTGTTCAACACACACAAAAAAAAACAGTCAAAGCCACCTGAACCCCCAGCCATTCAATGTAATTAAAGTACTGGTGCTGAGCCACCAAGGACACAGCAACAACGTACAGACCAAACACATGAAGAAAGAAATCTAAAACGCACTCATGATGCTAACTCAACTGATAACAGTCTTCATATAACCTTTATTGAAACATTTTTATGCTGTTAAATAAGCATATATATTTCTGAGATCCAGAATGTGTAAACCTTTTTTGCTAAAAATACTTTTAAAACAATGTAATATTAAAAGTATTTTTCTGTTTACGCCAATAACAACTTATTAATGTCATGGCTGAATGGTTCATAAAATAACTAAATTGAAATGAAAACAGATAACCTTTTTCAATGATATTCAGATTATTGAGACTAGCAAACTCACACAGAAAATGCTTCATGTCAAAGACTGGAATTTTTCATTTTCAAAGAAGGACTGAAATCAAGTAAAACAATATTACTACAGAGACACTCAAAGGCAATAATACATATTTAAATAAAAAAAGAGTATGGTTTTATACATAAACCATTCCAAGACACAACAGTTTTTACATTTTAATTTCCACCTATACTAAACTGTGACTTTGTGAATTTTGTATATTTAGATTGTATTTAGACTGTGTTTCTTTGTGTATTTAGACTGTACATATAGTTTATATAAACATAAGCATTATTGCATAGACCAGTGGGCACCATCAGACCCAGCTTCCATGGTCCACAGGCTTCAGAACATGCTGGTCATCTTGAAGATTTTCAGCTTTGTCAAAAAGTGGAAATATAGAAACGTCAAGCACACTAGCATGTTTTTCATGACGTAAAACAACGGCGTCACATGACCAAACACTGCAATCAGACAAATCCGGACAATAAGGAAAGGCAGGTCCTGGACCATGACTCCCAGTGAGGACAACATGGGGCTATCAGGGGAGACAACCAGTCGCAGCACTGACAAGTAGGCCAGGAGGTAAACAGGAAAAATCCAGGCTGAGTAGTAGACTGACGGTTCCTCGGCCGCTCGAACCATCTCGGCCGTGTCCATCCAGAAGAGAAAGCTGTCCACGAACAGATCTGCTCTGGGCTCGCGCGCCCACAAAAATCCAAAGCGGCCAGAGGTGGCACGTGTGGAATAGAGGTAGGAGCTGCTAGATGCTCGTGAGAAGTACCCCTCAGAATCCGCTCTGCGGCAGCCAAATGACCCGTTAATGCCCTCCAGTTGTGTTGGCAAGCCATTCTGTCCTCTGTCCACACTGAGTTGGGACGATACTGTGGGCACCTGCTCCAGGTGGGTCAGGACAGGTGTGGGCATCTCAAATGCATGCTCCAGACCTTCAGCTAGGAGCCATGAAGAACACAAAAGCATCCATGAAGCAACCATAAATATTTCACATCTACAATGTGGACACAATGTGGACACAATGTGGACAACAGAGCGCCTCGTCACCTTGTCCAGTGAGGCGAAATGGCCGAATTCTCTCCACAACATCCACAATGACCAGCGAGAACAGCACTAAAGAGACAGGAAGCTCTGTGAAGCCATCAAAACGGTCCTCTCCATCAAGCTGCACCTTTGAAGGTTGAAAGACAAGAAAGATGAGAGGAGAGGAGAAGAGAAGGGAACAGCAGGCGCTTTGAACTACGAAACGGGTCCAGTGGAGAGATAATGAAAGTGGCCGAGTCTCGGGGCTTCAGATCGCACAAGGAAACCAACTGGCACTTTATATGGTCCGTGCTATAAAAAAAACCTCTACTGGCATGGTTTACATTTCATGCCTACAACTGCGCCGGTTAATGGGAAATCTGTTTTCACCGCCGGTTACTGAACAGCCCGGCACTAGTTAGCAATTTGGACTTTATTCAGTCAGAGATCCATGATACTTTCACTAGGCTAAAATTGCTGTAGCATAACCTTAAATGATGTTTAATGGCGTCTACAAACACTTACTACGTACAAATATGGAATGTGAAGGAGATGAGAAGTGTTATTACCTTGGAGCTGGCCACAACAATGGCAAAGCACGGGAGTGTGCTTAAAATGACAAAGGCCAAAGTCACGGGTCTCCTGCAGGAGTTGGATTTTAGAAGAATAGCAGATTAATAAGCGCGAAAAAGACGTCTTTTCTGTTTCTTTCAGCTGATTTATACTCTCCACAGCATGTGCTGAGCAGGACGGGACCAAATTCAAAGCATCGGCTGATTTGCTGAGCTTTGGAAAGGGTTGAAAAATTGTCTCATAAATCTGCAGAATTCTTTCAGAGGAATTTTCAGAGGAAGGGCACAGGATCAACACTCACCAGGCGGTGACCTCAGAGAAAAACCTGGACCTGAGGATGAAATACTTCAGAGGCACCCAAACCACCAGGGTCACCGAGGTCACATAGGCGATGGAGGCGGCCACCACCAGCCAGTAGGCCACCAGGTCCTTCGATCGGACTTGCCACATGAGGGAAGCAAACCGCTCCATGACCACAAAGATGGGGACGCAGAGACAGGCGTAAAGAAGCAGCTCGTATACAACGAGCTTGATGGTTTTTCCCAAGGACATCCTAGGTCCTGATGGCGGCTGAAACCCAGGTACTGTGAGCACAATTCCATCCAGTGCAGCTCCAGCGCATGGCTCAGCGCGTCTCCGGCTGGACTTTGGACAGTCATGGTCCTCCTCACTACCAACAGTGTCATATGCAGTGTCATATGCTGACCCGTCATGCTTCTGGTTTTATGAAGGGGTGGCCAGTCAGGTACGAAACTCCTAAATTTAGTTTAAACGGGGCTTCTGCAGGTTTAAGGAAGCCATGTTTTAGTCTTTTAAAGACATTTTAAGGCCTTTTATTAAATTTAAGACCCTTTATAGGGGTTTATTGGTGACATTTCTCCAAAGGCCAGATTTTTCTCAGCAGACATTGCGAGGAACAGAGGGCCAATTAATATTGTAAAATACCTTTTTGTATTTTGTATTTATATTGCTTTTAATAATATTGTATTTAATAATGTAATTATTGTAAGTAAACTTTTTTTATTTAGTATATTAATTTTCCTTTCAGGTTTACATCAATGCAAAGGTTATTTTCCCAACACTGCAGTTTAATAAAAACAAATAATAAGTAAATCAATAAGAATTATTAAAAAAAAAAAACAGGTACATATAGTAGGATGTAGGAACTGCTGGATAGAAATGCGATGCTTTAGGTGCTGATACATATTGGTCGTGTTACCTTGTGTTGTTGCATTTTTAACTATGGCTAGTTCACTTCTGCTCTTGTGTCGCACATAAGACTTGTAAAATGGTGCTTTCAGAGGCTGTTGTACGGGGTGGGTGTGGCTTTGAACAATGAGTGGAAGAACAGAGTAAGAACAGAGGTGTGGTGTTTGGACAAAAACCCTGTGAAAAGTAATAAACCCCCATTGTTACGTCCCTGGACGTACGCTCCCACGTGTTCTGTGTGTCTGGCTGTGTTTTTGTGTCCTGTCTCTTTTAGTTTATTTTTGTGTGAGGAGTCGAAGACGACCAGCTCCACCTACCCTCTGACTATTGGTCACCATCACCAATATAAAAAGACTTCAGATAGTGTTTGTGAGGTCCCCAGGGTCTGCTAGGCCCTTACTCTTTCGGAAGGTCCTCAGGGTCCACAGAGATCCTCAAGCAGCTCCGTTTGGGATTTTGTTTGTGTGATAGACTCCTTGTCGTTAGTCTCTGGTAGCCCCAAATGTGTCCCTTTCGTGCGAGTTTGAGGTTTCCCCTCTGAACATGCTTACTCACTTAAATAAAAGCACCGTTTTGCTTGGTTGTGTGTGTAACGGCGGGCCTCCACCTCTCCACACCCATGTCGTGTTTTTTGAACCCCTAGACACCCTGCAATAATAAATACTTTGTTCGTTGTATACTCTGTATTTATTTGGCTCACCACCTGCGAAAAACTTTAATCAATCACCAAAGTTACTGTACAAGCAGCGAATTATGCAGAAAAGAAAAGGTCAAACAGACCAGAAGTTCGGCAAATTATGTAGAGATTACAAAAAAAATTTGTAATCTTAAGTAATTTTGTAATCAGTAATTTTAAGACTGGATTTAAGGAGTACTTAAATATTTAAGGCCAATATTAATTTTTAATTAATTAATTTTCTAAAACCCAATTTAAGACTTTTTAAGAATATGCAGAAACTAGAGGTGTTAGAAAACATCAATACAGCAATATAGCGAGATATTTTATGTGCTGATATTGTATCAATACAGGGACATCAAATATCGGTATTTTTGTATACAAATTTAGTCCACAGGGTGGTGCTGTTGAGCATTTTCTTTAGCGAGGTCAGCGGAGGTGATAGTCAGTGTGCAACTACAACCTCCACTCCTGTAGATGGCGCTGTACAGCTGGGTAATTTGAATTATTGCCTGGCATTTTAGTTTTTGCTTCCTTCATGCTGACAGAACAAGAAGGTCTCGCAATAACACTGGATGCGCCTGGAAGCCTCTAGTTTGCCAAGCCAAAGATGCTTTCCTACAATAAATCTTAATAAATGCAAATATAATTTGGCTTTTAAGTATTAACATGTACCGTATCAGTTTAAACCCTGTTTAAAGCCCTCAGTAATTTGGACCTGAAGCTGATCTCTTCTTAAATACAACAATTAACCAAATTAAAGCGGCAACTCCTATTACCTATGGAGGCATATTATCTACATTCATATACAAACGATTAATTGATTTCTACCTTCATAATTTTCATGCAGAAAAATAATAGGTGGGTGTATACTATTTTCTCAATGACATGTTTGGATAAATAACCAGACATTCATTTTCAGATATGAAACAGGCCTGGACACATAAAACTGTACATTGGCCTATTTTTATTGTGAATACTAATAATTAAGATGGATTAAAATTGTACATACAAATGTTTGGGTACACTGAAACAAACTGTTACAATGAGAACTTTTTAAAACATTAACGTTTCCCTGTGGGTGAAGTTCAAAGTGAGGATGTTCATCTTCCATGTGCAAAAGGAGAAATAATTAAACAAAACCTATCATTAGCAACTGGCTCATGGTCCCGGGATTGACAATTTAAGAATACACTTGGTAAAGGAAGCCCAAAAAAAAAAAATTTAAAAAAAAAATGAAGACGACATCAAAAATCTTGTAGTTGGTCAACAACAGTAAGATGGTTATTGAAACGTTTGACTTGCTTTTTTCACAACTGAGTCCTTCTGCTACTCACAAATAACAATTTAGGGTTTAATAATGTAGAACAGAAACAACAGTGCTTGAAGAGTTCCTCTTGCCCTGGTGGTGGTGATCATTGAAAGCTGAGAAACATCATAGCAGCTAGGGCTGCGTAATAGAAGTTTTGAAAGGGTTTAAACGTGATTTCATACGTCATCATTGGCTTATCAATCCTGGATGAAGAGACACCACTCCATCAGTCTAATGTCTCCACTGTCTATTGTTTCAGCAGATGTGTCATGGTTTATTTTAGTCTCCCAGCCCTAGCAGCCTTCATTCAGTCCCCTTGAAATGCATTATGGTCATAAAAAAAAAACTTCTTTACCCACGGTCAGCCAGCAGATTAGTGTTTCCTTTAGCATGGATGAGAAAGATGAGAGATCCGTAACGAACAGGGGAACTAAAAAAAATAAAAGTGCACCACGTACGGGAATTCCCATACCTGCCTGCCTGACGTGAACCCGTTCCACAAAGCAAGCAGCTGTTCCGAGTCGACAGAACAAGCCTCCGACGTATACGACTACGGTAGGCGGAAAATTACAAAGGTGCAGACTTCCCTCACTCTCTGCATCTAAATATTAAAGTAATGTGCATTCAAAATAGCAGAACAGTAAATCAAAAGTATAAATTAACACACAGCTACAAAATAAAAACTTGGTAACAACTTAACACTGAATGAAGAGATGCTGCTCCACAACAGACCCCCCCCCCAAAAAAAAACCAACAGGGTGGGCAGCTGCAGGAGCTCCGGAGGTGTGGTACAGTAACACGTGCAATGCTTACACCACTCCACCTCGGCCTTCCTCGTCTCCGGCGGCTAGAGCGCGTCGCTGCAGGTTATACGTGGAAAAAAAAAAAGAAAAAAAAAAAAACGGATGGAGAGGGTCTGAGTGTGTTCCTTCTGAGCCTTCCCTTTCACAAAGAAGCCCCACTTCCTCAGAATATAAAAAGGTCACCACTGCTTGGGGGTGATGCCTCCAGTAGTCAATAGTACGACCACGAGTGTGTGTGTGTGTGTGTGTGTGTGGGAAGTGTGTAAGAGGTAAGTACGCAACATTTACATTACTGTTGAGTCAATGGATGTTGTTGTCGCTATGCATGATGTCTGTGAATCTGTACCTGTGTTTGTGTCTGTGTGTTTCTACAAATGCATTGAAAAGAGGGGAGCAGGGCGTGGCCCTGGTTCTCCATCGGCTCTATAGCAGGGCTTTCTCCACAGGGTACGAGGCCTGCTGGCTGTCTACGGCAGGAGGGAGGCTGTGGGCGCTTGGGCCGCTGTAGCTGGGGGGTGGCACTGCCACGCCAGCTGGGGCGCCAGAGGGTCCCTGGTAGCTCACGTCTGCCGGGGCCACACTGCCCAGGGAGGGGTTGTACACTTGAGGCTGGGCCATGTACATGTGGACGTCGCTGGGGTTAAAAAAAAAACACAAATGCAAGAGATGAAACGATGACGTAAAATCAGTCATTTTCACAAGAGGACACACTGAAGCTAAATGAAATGTATAATTTACAAAACTCCTTACTCTATTCAATATAAAACTAAGAAATAGTAGGATGAAAACCATATGGGCATACATGACATTCTGCCAATGAGAGCAAAAACTGAAAAGGACAATATTTTTATCTAATTTTGGGCAACAATTGACAGTAAAGAAAGTAAACAATATTTAATTTTTAAAAAATGTTTAATTACCAACTGCTTATGTGTGTTCAGTATCAAGTCATTTGGATTTTTTTTAAGGCTTTAAACTAAAGAATTCCTTCATAAATCACAATTGATATCTATATCGAATATCAGTTTCGCCCAATGTGTTACTGCAGTCGGGTGGGCGTACCTGGCAGGCGGCTGGCCTGGCATTGCGTTGCCAGCCTGATTTAGAGAGGGGTGTTGCTCCAAAGGTACGCTGTAGCCCTGCACTGGTGCGCCACCGATCACATACGGGGTCCCTGCAGTCTGGCCTGGGTACACCTGTACACAGGAACAGGTAATAGGTATATTGATGACTGGATATTTATTTTGGGCACAAAAGGTTCAGACGGGGTCTCCTATTCCAATCCACTCTGTTCTCCTTTGTTGTCCCTGGCTGGTGGAACAACTTGCCCGGCAAAAAATATATATATATATATAAAATTTCTTTGTCTAGCACCTAACAATTTCCGAGCATGTTCTATTCTTGACAAGTTGAGCCTTATTAGGCTCAACTTGTCTTATTTTTGTCTTATTTATTTTTTTTGTCTTATAAACTTATTTTGTAAACTCAATCTATAGAAACCGAACGAGAATTGCTGGTGTCTTCCTCTTGTAAGTCGCTTTGGATAAAAGCGTCTGCTAAGTAAAGTAAAGTAGAGATGGGCGCCACTGTACCGGTTGGGCCGTGTTGGGCGGCGGCTGCTGCTGCTGCTGCTGCTGCTGCTGCATGTAGTACTGCTGGCTCTGCAGCTTGGCGTACATGGCGTAAACGGGGTCCTCGTTCATCAGCTTGGCGTACAGTGACAGAGCCTCCATCACCTTCACGTTCAGCTCGGACAGCTCAGAGTGCTTCCTGAAAACACAGCACTGCCCCTCAGTGGACGTTCAGCGGACGACATGCTGGTGTCGTGAGGAAGAAAATAAAAACCATTTCTACTGCATGTCTGTGGCAGAACCTCCGTACCTGTCGATATCTTCAAGTTTCTGATCAATGAGAGGACCCATCTGGTTGCAGGCACCTACAGGGACGAACATGAATAAATAAAAGCACACTGGAACGCACAGTGCATGTGCTGAAGAGCGCCGGGGGGCAGTCCTACCTTCGAGTTGGAGTAGCTCACATGAGTCTGACTGGCTGTCTGTTGGGTCGGCGCTCTGGATCATCTGCAAGAGCTGGTCCATCTTCTCCTAATAAACACAGCAATGGTCTGTTGCATTCAAGTGGCTAATAGCAAGCGCATTCAATAAACACATTACAAAGGGCATAGCGCATTTCAACAACCGCAGTCATTGCTCCTTCATCCTCCTACCTCATCGATATACACCGGCTCAGGCTCTGGCTCAATGGTCTCCACTTGGACGTCCTCGCTGAACTGCACAGACTTTTTCTCGGTTTTCACTAAAAAGAGAGAGAAAAAGACAGAGCTGTTGTGAAACAAGAGAACTGGAGGAAAAAAGGAACAGTGGAACCGGGGGGGGGGGGGGGGGGGGGGGGGGGGGGGGGGGTCAAACACACAACTCAGGTGTGCACAATGCTCCACAGACACGGTACAGCCATTCTTCTCATTAACTTTAATCAGAAAATTAATAAATAAATAAAATCAATTGCTAAAGAGATTTGCATACATAGAGAAAAAGAAAAACTCAACTCATTTCAGGCTCCGCCGTCAAGTCTGCTGTTACGAAGTTAGATGGAAACAGCCCTATGCCCTGGTACGTCTCCCCCTTCCACCAGTTGGGGTCACTGTGAGAGAGTCAAATAACCAGCGCTGTTAAACTTTTGAACGGGCGCGCAAAGCTGAAAGCTGACATTGTCAGGGACGGCGCAGTTGACCTGTCGTCTAGGATGGTGATGATCTCTCCGGATTTGAAGGTGAGCTCGTTGTCCTCTGCGGCCTCAAAGTCGTATATTGCCCGGACCTTGCGTCCCTCCTGTTTGCCGGGTGCGAGGAGGCTGTTCGCGCTGGGGTACAGGCCGGAGAGGGAGGTCTGGGACTGCAGCCTCTGCTCTTTCAGGGACAGCTCAATAGCTGTAAAGGAGGAATTGGCGAGATGTTATACTGCCGGTTAAGGACTCTCCATAGAGCAGAGATCACGGTTTCTGCAAAAACAGCCAGTTGGCTCACCTTTAGCAAGGTCCTCCTCTTCCTTTTTGTGTGTTGTGGTGGAGGGGTCTTTGGCCACTAATGCTGGGCTAGCTTTAGCCTGTTCAGCTGCCTTAAAAAAAAAAAAAAAAAGTTGGATAAGAGTTCACAACGAAAAAACACGGACAATTTGATCTTAACGGCCTTACTTGGGAGCCCACTGCAGGAAAGGTGACGCCCTGCTCTCTGAGGTTCTTAATCATTGCCGAGATGAGACTGAGCTGAGGGTCACTGCGGAAGTCCTCAGCCCATTCAACCATGAGCGCCTTCAGTTTCTCACACACTTTAGGGTGGCCCTGAAAGACATTGCCAAACACCTTAACCACAATGCTATCTCTCACATACATACATATACATATACATTATATATATATATATATATATATAAAAGGTGTGAGATAATATTGATACAGCAATATATTGTATTGATACAGGGACATTAAATGTGTATACAATGTAATATCCCCACCGATTGTACACAGCATCCTGTATTTCAGCTCTGTTTTTACATTTTCATTTTGAATTGTACAGGGTGGGCCATGGATACACCTTAATAAAATGGGAATGGTTGGTGACATTGAACACATTTTATAAGTGGTCAGAAACCTGTAAATAACTCATGAAAGAATAAAGCACACCATTGTTTTTCTTGTGAAACTACCAATAAATTTGATGTGTCACATGACCCTCTTCCTATTGAAAAACAAAAGTTGGATCCAATGGCCGACTTCAAAATGGCCACTATGGTCACCACCCATCTTGAAAAGTTTGCCCCCTCACATATACTAATGTGCCACAATCAGGATGTTAATATCACCAACCATTCCCATTTTATTAAGGTGTATCCATAGAAATGGCCCACCCTGTAGAATATTGCAATATGTATACCATCACAATATATATTGATAAAATCGTATTGTGACGATCCTTGCAAATACACACACACACACACACACAAAACAGTACTGTGGCTCTGTACTTTTCAAGTAGGGCGACTGGATACATACCTTGTTTAAGACGTTGCTGACTTCACTTGCAAACTCTCTGGAGCACACCTCTAAATGGAATATTTTACCACAGTTTGATACACAAGCACCAAGTAGCTGTGGGGGGGACATGAGAAAGTGTGGTTAGAACAGTAATGGGCAGCTGTGGCCAAGTGGGAAAGCAGGCGGACCCATGAATCAGAAGGTTGCCGGTTCGAAGACCCGCCGCTGAGCAAAGTCCCGTCCTCACGCACTTTCGTGGCTGTCCACTGCTCACTAAAGCAGAGGACCTGTTTCCTCACGTCACCGCATGCTGTCACAATGACATTATTCCCGTGAATTGAAGAGCCACGACCCGTTCAATTATTGCTACACAAGCATATTAAACAAAATACTTGTACAATACCAGCACAATACTACTTCACACGCTTTTCTGGTAATACTGAAGTAATCAATGTTCATTATCCATTCATGAATAACACCCTACACATCTCATAACAGAAAATACACTGCATGACCACACAATGACCAGCAAAATGGAGCGGCAAAATTGTCAAACTAAAAGTTATAACAAGCCTGAAAATCTGAACATCAGCGACATTGTTTCTTCCTCCAAATTTAAAAGGAGACACGCGGCTGCGGAGGTGCTGGAATACGGAAGCAACGCACACATTAGCACGAGACGTGGTTCACTACGCACACTGCAGACCTGCGCTAGTTTTAAACGTGGTAGTTGTAAACGTGCAGTCTTGCGGGAACTATGTACTTCATGTTATACAGTACAGGCCAAAAGTTTGGACACCTTCTCATTCAATGTGTTTTCTTCATGACCATTTATGTCGGTAGATTCTCACTGAAGGCATCAAAACTATGAATGAACACATGTGGAGTTATGTACTTAACAAAAAGTGGAGACCTGGCCTCCACAGTCACCGGACCTGAACCCAATCCAGATGGTTTGGGGTGAGCTGGCCCAACAAGTGTTAAACACCTCTGGGAACTCCTTCAAGACTGTTGGAGAAGCATTTCAGGGGACGACCTCTTGAAGCTCATCGAGAGAATGCCAAGAGTGTTCAAAGCAGGAATCAGAGCAAAGAAACTAGAATATAAAACATGTTTTCACTTATTTCACCTTTTTTTGTTAAGTACAGAACTCCACATGTGTTCATTCATAGTTCTGATGCCTTCAGTGAGAATCTACCAACGTAAATGGTCATGAAAATAAAGAAACTGTACATTTCATATTTCGATCACATCCCAATGACTTTTCCAGATCTTTGTGTGTTTATTTGTCGTATTCCAAAACTTGAGGCCTGGAAAATTCTGTTCAAATTCCATGACTTCAGGTTTTTAATGACTGTAGGAACCCAGGGTAAACATTTCCATTTCCGGCATTCATCGGACGCCCTTCCCCAGAGCGAATAACTGGAGACAAGCGGGGGGTTTGAACCTGTGAATTTGCGGGCTTCTGGTTCAAAGAAAGCGTGTTGTCAACTAGGCTACTACAACCTTAAAGCGCTGGACTGCAGGCCACGGGCCTCGGCTTTCTTACCGTCAGTGCCTGCATGGCCACGTGGGGGTCCTTGTGGTTCACCCTTCTCATGATGGAGCGCAGGCATTCTTTTGGCCTTCAAAAGAGACAAATTAAATTTTCATTAATTTGACGCAACAAGCATTCAGTTTCCGAAAGGAAAAAATAAATAAAAAAAACACGGTGACTTTCGTGGGTGCAGGGGAAGTTCGAGTATCGAAATGGGCGTGGTCGTCTTACAAAACTCACCCTGTGCGCGACTGTCCTATTTTATCGCATATATCCAATATGAGGCCCCAGTCCTCAGCTGTATTCATCTCACTGGTCGCTTTCTCTGCACATAAAACAGTGTGTTAGAACGCAGCCAATCGACAAATACTTTCCATTAAGAAGCCACTTTTAACCCGCTGTTACGCGGCCCTTTCACTCGACCTCTTGCTACGGTTCGAACATTTTGTCCACGTCCGTCCTGTCCCTGGCAACTGTAATGTACAGCACTTTTAAAAGGGCTTTATTAATACATTCGGCGTGGTGAACATCACAAGAACCAGTCGGCGGGTCGCCGGTTCGAGTCCGCTGCCGGTGTCGCGGTGTGTCACTTCACCTCCTCACTCCGGAACGAAATAAAAAAAAAACCAACGCGGGGACCCGTGGGCGTGACGTCACGCTAACAAGCTGACGGCCAATTAACACAGGCCCCGCCCACCGTTCGGCGTAAACCTTCCGGAATGTTCGAAACCGTTTAACATTTACAGCGTTTACCAGACGCCCTTATCCAGAGCGACGTACAACCAGTAGTTACAGGGACAGTCCCCCCTGGAGACACTCAGGGTTAAGTGTCTTGCTCAGGGACACAATGGTAGTAAGTGGGGTTTGAACCTGTGTCTTCTGGATCATAGGCGAGTGTGTTACCCGCTAGGCTACTACCACCAGCCTTTAATTAAAAATAAAACGGGTTACCGGGCAGCTGGCACTTAAGGGCTCTCGGCGCCGACGCCGCCACAACTGCGCAGTCATCGTGCGCGCCGGGCCGCGGCCGGACGTCGAACTTTACCCGGCGCCGTCGGCCGGATCGTACGAACGGGCGGGCCGAGACCCTCGGGGCCGGTCGGTCGAGCAGCGGGGCGGCCCGCGGGGAGCCCGGCCGGCCGTGGGCTCAAGACTCCCGCAGGACACGGGCTTGTTAAAACGCGTTGCGCCGCAGCTAGCATGCTAACGCGCCGGCCGCTCCCGACTCACCAACATCTTGGTCAAAAGGGTTGGACGTGAAGAGAGGCATCGCCGTGACGAAAGCGGCGACAACAACAGCGCAGTGCGGCCTCTCCTGGTTCTTCCCCCCCGTCAGCTGGCAGTAAACGGGCAGGCGGAGCTGTTACGCGGCATAAAAGTAGCTCTCCATCAAAACAGAGGGGCTCTTCGGGGGTGTAAACACAAGTGCATTCTGGGTAAAAGGAGAAGAGGGAGGGGGGGGGCACACGCCTAATTCGCGTTTATTTCTTACTTACCCCCAAGATGGCATTAACGCGCCGCTTTTGTGGTTCAACGATAGCAGACAGTGTTTCTTTTCACTGCCGCTATTTGTCTTGTCCCCATCTGTGGAAAGACCACGTGACGGTCAGGTGACTTGATCATATGACTCGCGCCCTCGTCACTGACCTTACGTCATCACAGTCCACGGGCATTGACGGCCCTTATCCAGAGCGACTTGACAGGGACGGTCCCGTCCCGCTGGAGACACTCAGGGTTCAGTGTCTTGCTCAGGGACACGATGGTAGTTATTGGGGTTCGAACCCGGGACTTCTGTATTACCCACTAGGCCACTATTACCCTATTAACAACAAAAACATGTATTTCTTATATAGTCCAAAATAACATACACTATGTCTCAATGACAAGTCCTACAGTTGACACCCAACACACTTGACCCTTCTGCACACAAGGAAATACTCCACACACAAAAAGAAAGGAAGAAACGTTGGGAAGGAGCGATACAGATAGGGACGTCCTTCCAGGGTAGAGTGAGCCTGCAAATGGTGTCAGTGCAGGGTTGGTCATGGTTTGTCCAATAAGAGAAAAAGGCCTACAGTTGTAGATGAGACGTGTCATGGTGTACAATACATATTACTCACCTTACGTACCACGCACAGTGCACACTGATCGGAGCATTGTATTAGAGTATTGTATGTGTTATCCAGACAGTGGGCATTTTTTTTTTCTTTATTGACAGCATTACGACCACTTTGAATCAGGGAACATGGAAGAAGTGTCAGGACCTGGTGACAGTGGCTTGTCACCCTGCTCCGCTGCAGACGTTGTTCAGGATTGCTTTGAAGTGTCCTCTTGGCCTCCAAACTGGGGCCGGAGGGTTCAGAGGTTTTGTGGAGTCCATGTAGCCCTCGCAGTCGATTTGTGCGCATAGAGCGGCACCACGATAAAGATTGAGTGGATTTTACAAAAAATACAGAATAAATATCACTGCTTATTTACGTTATTAAAATAAACCACATCCCAGTGTAAAGAAGGCAAGAAAATGAGACCTAATTAAAAAAACAGCACAGGTTAACAATCAATGTTGTTCTTTATTTTCAGACTATAGAATAAATCCCAACCTTACAACGACACCGACACAAAGAGCAACAAACAGAACATGTAAAATTACCTGAGGCCAATATACGGGATTGAAGAGGTCAATTTTGATGTTCCTTGCCTTTTTAAAAAAAATTATACACCATCACATTCAAAATACTATTGTTTTTTTTTTTAAACATAGAAAAATATTCATATAATAACAGCTGTACTTTTCGTAAGATGAAACAAGTCTTCAGTGACACATGGTGACGTACATGAGTATTTGTATTGAAACATATTGCTATGTATCCCAAGGATTTATACATTTAGTATTGTCCATTGTGATAATCACATTTAAATGTCGTTTGTTAAGGATAAAACTTGAAAAATGTGTAGCTTATGATATGACGTCTCCATCCTTCTTAAAGTGAACCTACTGCAAAGCTCTTCGTATTGCACTGGAGTACTGATTACTAAGCAAGACCTCATAGCTAAATAAGGTTGTGTAATTAATATTTACACTCATTAAGGCAGCATTAAGCAATTACGCTCAAGATTTGTTCTAAAAAAAAAAAAAAAAAAAAATCTGACCAGCGGCCAGTAATCTAAATACAGATTCTTTTATATGCACATTTCTTTCATTCCGAGGGTGTTCGAAGTCCTGCTTGTCAGGGATGGTCAAAAGTGTCTTTTGGCACAGCAGCCCTGGCCATTTGGTCCATAATGAAGGTGATGCAAGGCATATTTAGTGGTCAGCCTCTATAAATGTCACATCTCTTAGATGCTATAAAACGGGGACCGGTGCTGCGGAAAAAAAAAAGAAGAAGAAGACAGCTTGAATGCAAACGGGCCGTAATATTCCGTAATTTGGTGTTACTACTCGGATGGTCACAGGAAATGCTTACGTCATTGTGGAGACATCGATAGATGTCGACAGCAATGAACGTTAGTGTACTGCGAGGTGTGATTGTATTTTCGTTGCTTACTTTCAATGGGCCGCTCGCAGATGAACCCGATGCGGTCAGTGCAGAAGAAGTCGTTCCAGCTGGCTTCGTGGATCAGCCCAGCACAGTCCTCCCCTTCCTCGTGGCCGTGGCTCCAGTTGTCGGGCTGCCCCGGCTTCCACTTCCTGCAACGACACCGACGCACGGACGGGCCGAGTCACTTCGCTGCCGCGACGCGCCGATGCAGAACCTGCAAGTGCTGCGGTGACTCACGTGAAGGCCGGAAGGGTGCCGTCCACCCACTTCCAGACGTTCTCCTCCTCGCTGTCTGTCAGGCCGAGCCAGAAGTAGCCCCTTCCTGCAATTAGCTTTCTGATCCATTGCTAAAGCGAGGAAACAATGACAGAACAAACAGGCACGCGTTCAGATGTACACGCTGGCTGGAGTAACACCGCACATCACCACATTCGCCTGACCAGGAGTTTCCACACTGGCCTGCACCCGCGGCATGAGCATATTACAACATTAGTGGGTAACACACTCGCCTATGAACCAGAAGACCCAGGTTCAAACCCCACTTACTACCATTGTGTCCCTGAGCAAGACACTTAACCCTGAGTGTCTCCAGGGGGGGACTGTCCCTGTAACTACTGATTGTAAGTCGCTCTGGATAAGGGCGTCTGGTAAATGCCATAAAATGTAAATATAAATGCATTGCAAGATATCAATCGATAGAGATTTGATACGATTCATGGTTTTAACTTGACAATATTAACATAAGCTATAAAAAAAATGAAACCAGCCAAAACTGCTGTAAATAATATACATTTCTAGTAACTGCATGTGGGTTTACCTGTTCTGCACTGTCATTAATTATTAGCATGGAAGAGGTTCTGTTGCTGCAGTATTCCTTTGTCTCTTCAAAGCTCAGCCTCTCTCCTCCGGACGACAGGTAGTAGCATTTGTCTCTGAAGCTCCTCCACCGTGGTGGGCAACCTGACAAAAATGCACGAACGCACGATCGTAATTAAACTACGGCTGGAAGGAAAAACCTTCACAATCAGGACAGATCCCAGAAAGCATTTCACTGCACATCATACAACGTATGACTGTGTATGTGACAAATAAAATTCTAATTTGGGATTCGGACCTGGCAAGAGGAAACAGCTGGGCTGTTGTTTCCAATGACACACACAAGGGGGAGATACAGAGCAGAGTGTCACCTGAGTGTCACTTAATGTGGATCGATGTTGCCCCCGCATTCCGCACCATGGTTTGGATTAACGCTTGATTCCGGCTGCCCACCATCAGTCGTGTTTAATCACAATTTTGAATGAACCAATCTGAACACAAGAGCCCGCGAGTCTGGGTCTAGAATCCATATTTTATTTGAACAAATCAGGAGACACAAGACAAAATGACCATTTATAATTATTAATCAGACCATGATATAAGGCAGTGGTTCCAGGGTGGTGGTGGCCTAGTGGGTAGCACACTCGCCTACGAACCAGAAGACCCGGGTTCAAACCCCACTTACTACCATCGTGTCCCTGAGCAAGGCACTTAACCCCGAGTGTCTCCAGGGGGGACTGTCCCTGTAACTACTGATTGTAAGTCGCTCTGGATAAGGGCGTCTGGTAAATGCCGTAAATCTAAATGTAAAATGGTTCCCAGAGTGGAGGGCTGAGCTGAGCATGCAGGAATTACCAAATATTGTGTGATTTTAATTATTTAGATGCACTTGAGTTCTTCCTGAGTTCTTTGAGACCTTTGCCTCTGCTAAATACATGAAGTCAAAGCCTTCGAAGTGTTCAACACCCAAACGTACCTGGTACTGTTGTGGGTTCCACAGGCCTGAGCTGACGGTGTTCCAGAGGAGGGCTAATCACCAGGCCAGGAAGCCCTGGTGGGCCGGGTGGTCCTGGAGGACCAATGGGACCGACTGGTCCACGCTGGCCTTCAGCTCCCTCTGGACCGACTGAACCCCTGAGGCCTTGAGGCCCTTGTGGCCCTTGAGGTCCAGGCAGTCCTTCTCGCCCAGGCATACCAGCAACACCTGGGTCACCCTTCTCTCCGGGAGGGCCAGCACGACCTCCTGACCCTCTGGAACCCTTTGACCCAGGAATTCCCTTGGACCCCATTGACCCTTTAGCCCCAGGTGTTCCAGGTAGACCAGGCACCCCTCGATCTCCTTTAGATCCTTGGAAGCCTGGAAACCCCCTTTCCCCAGTCTCCCCTTTTTGGCCTGCCTTTCCCACTGGCCCCTGTGGACCCTTTTCACCAGGAGGTCCTCTTGGTCCTGGAGGGCCTAGAAGACATAACAATTTTATTTTTCAAGCTTTTTAGATTGAATGAGAATGAGTTGAGCTGACAGGAATGCTGCTCATTGTTCACCTTGTAGAATTGTAAAGTTTCTGATGAGCTGCGAGTGTTTGGTGTCGACCAGCTTCATCTCCTCCATGACCATGGAGAGGCTGGTGACCTCCCTATCAAGCCTGGCAGTGAGCACGGTCTGCTGGGCTCGGAGCTCAGCACTGTCTGCCCGGGCTTCCACCAGGCTGCTGTTCATCCCTGAGAGAAGGTCTGAGTGCCGCGTCACCATCTCCGTGCAGGACCGGAGACTGTTCAGGTCACTGCTGATGGCCCCCAGCATCTGCGTGGCAAAGCTGACATTCCCCGTGACCCGGTCCATGTTGCCTTCGTAGCGGTCTAGCCTGTCCTCCAGCGCATCAAACTTGGCGGAGGTGGTGTTGTCGTGGTCGCGCCGGTGGTCCAGGAGCTCACGCAGGGTCTGCTCGTGGCCGTCGGCTACGACGGAGGTGTTCTGGGCCAGCTCTGTCAGGCCGCTCACCTGCGAGCTCATGTCCTCCAACGTCTCGCGGTTGGACCGCGCTACATCGGAGTTGTTGGCCGCCAGCACCTGCAGGTTCTGCACCTTCTCCCTCAGCCAGTCGGTGTCGGCTTTGGTCTGCCGGGCGGTCTGCTGCAGGCCCTGGTAGTCGTTCTTCAGCTTCTGCACCGCCTGGCTGGCGTCCTCCACAGACCGCTGCAGGGCGCTGATGAGGTTCCTCTGCTGGTTCTGGCTGAGGTTGAGCGCGCTGACCGTCAGGGTGGCTCGGCCCTGCTCCGCGGCCTGCGTCTGGAGCTGCGACTGCAGCCTCTCCGTGTCCGACTTGAGCCCGCCGATCAGGCCGCTGTAGAGGGACAGCGTGCTGTTCACGCTGCGGATGGTGTCGGCGTTGCTGTCCAGCAGGCTGCGCAGGGAGACGTGGCCGTTCTGCATGTCCTCGCCCACTTCCCGCAGCTCGTCCAGGACCGCCTGGTTGCTGCTGGCCTTCAGGGCAATGTCGTCCAGCTGCTTCTGCAGCAGCTGAATGTCTGACTTGAAGGACTGAAGTTCACTGGTGGCATTTTCCGATTTCTCACCCGTCTGGTCATCTAAGAAAGAAGAACTTTGTTTAAATGCACGCGTCCACCATTTACATTTACATTTACAGCATTTATCAGACGCTCTTATCCAGAGCGACTTACAATCAGTAGTTACAGGGACAGTCCCCCTGGAGCAACTTAGGGTTAAGTGTCTTGCTCAGGGACACAATGGTATTAAGTGGGGTTTGAACCTGTGACTCTGTAGTCTTCTGGTTCATAGGCAAGTGTGTTACCCACTAGGCTACTACCACCCCACCATGCACAGCCATCGGCTGTAGTATCCATGTGTAAAGGGCTCACCAAGCTTCTTCAGGTCTGTCTCCACTGCCATAATCTTCCCGCCATAGTTCTCCATGCCCACTGTCACATTATCCATCCTCTGGACCACTGTGGAGGAGAGAGTGTTAGTGTAGTTCCTGCCCACAGATCTCCCGGAATCAGGTGCTATTCTGGACTGAGAGTTGACTTTACAACAAAATCTGCAGATAACACTTTCACACACTCACACACACACACACACACACTCCTAGAGGAAATGAACGACCCTTCATTTCCTCTGGAATGTGGTGAAGAACCTCGGGGCTGGCTGAACGTCTCAGTGTCTCAGTGCTGAGCAGACTGTGCTGGTTCCTGCCAGTCTCTCTGGCACCACTCAAGCTGTCTTAACATTCTTCTGTTGTCGCTGAAGTCGGTTTATAAACCCCGACAGAGAGGGACGGCACGGAAAAAACAACGGAATGGTCATGAATCGTTAGATTGACTATCGAGCACAAAAGTGTCTACAAACTCATTTACATTTACAGCATTTATCAGACAGCCTTGTCCAGAGCGACTTACAATCAGTAGTTACAGGGACAGTCCCCCCCTGGAGACACTCAGGATTAAGTGTCTTGCTCAGGGACACAGTGGTAGTAAGTGGGGTTTGAACCTGGGTCTTCTGGTTCATAGGCGAGTGTGTGTCCAAGGTGCCGGTGTAACGTCCTGGATGACTTTGCCCTGTCACTATTCCTCTCATTCCTTAACAATGCATGTTGGGCCATCCTGTCCCGCTCAGCATCTTGGCCAAACGAGTCGGAGAATGCCGGAGGACTCAGTTAATGGGCTCTCTGCTCATTCATGCCTCAACGGCGTGTTATTTAATGAACTGTTTTGATAGCTATGAAACAACAGAGAGACGAAACTGACAAACAAACGCGCACAGAGCGCAGAACAAACTGTTTCCATCATCGAACGAGCTTGAGTAACTAAACACAGGACAACAGCATGTTCAGAGGACAAACACCAGGCTGCAGATCCTAGGAAGTGGACAAGCAACCGTTGCCAGTTCGAATACAGAGCCGCCGAGCAAAGCACTGTCCCCACACACTGCTCCCCAGGCCCCTGTCATGGCTGCCCACCGCTCACCAAGGGGCCGGGTTAAATGTGGAAGACACGTTTCACTGTGTGCACTGGGACTTGTGCAGTGATCGCTTAATCACTTACCGACCTGTCTGTCTAATGATCAATTGATCCGTCTGTCTATCTGTCTCCACAGGATTCAAACAACAAGTGCAATGCAACAACATGCACAACCCACTGCAGCACGGACTGCCTGAATTAGGGTGGTAGTAGCCTAGTGGGTAACATGCTTGCCTATGAACCAGAAGACCCAGGTTCAAACCCCACTTACTACCATTATGTCCCTGAGCAAGACACTTTATTTATTTTAATGTGTTCAAAATTTAGTTTTGACCATCTCTCTAATGAAAACAATCTAAAACACATAGGGAAATCCTTTTATTAATTATTATTATCGGTTATGACATAATCAGAATCAGAATCGTGCTTATTGGTCAAATATGTGGGTGAACACATACAAGGAATTTGATTCCGGTCAATGGTGTCTCTCAAGCACAACAGTATAAAAACAACGACAATATACAATATAAACTATCATCATAACCCAGAAATTCAAGGTTATGTTTCAAGTTCACCATGCTCACTATATTGAATAGTGCATCAGGCTTAATAAAAATATTCATACAATGCAAATATTTGGTGCAATAGTTTTGTCTGAATGCTTGTAGAGTTTACAGAATTTTATTGTGGAAGTTGGTTTTAGTGAGTGAGACTAGTTTTCTGTGTCCCGTGCATCACATGGCAAGTTTTGCAAATGCTTGTATAACTTTATACTGAAGTACCCAGCAATAAGGCACGACAAGTACTACATGCATGTCACACTTGTTCATAGCTCATGTGTGTGTGTGTGTGTGTGTGTATATATATATATATATACATATATATATATATGTGTGTGTGTGTGTATATATATATATACATATATATATATGTGTGTGTGTGTGTGTGTGTGACAAGCCGTTAATTGCTTTATACAATTTAAATACCTTCATTGCTCACTCATTGCTCATTGTTTTTACTGTAATGAAAAACTCATGCAAACACATACGTAACACTAGTTTACAGCATGATGTGGCTGTAACCCTCTTCCAGCCACATGATTGGTTTGGTGCTATTTCTTAAAAAGTGCTGCTAATTATCAATAATGCCTCGGTCCTAAAACCATTAACAGTACACGAGGCCCATACCACGGACTGCCCCCAATATTCTACTGCGAAGAGGAATGTGAGCGCGCACGCGACAAGCAATCACGCTAAAAAGCCAGATTACACAAAGTGTTCTGGACACGGGCCCCATTTGTCATTCACCCCGCGGTTCCCGGGACAACAAATTACTGCCAAGTCATAAAGCCCTAACTGGAGGGCCGGGAAGGGGGCCGGTGGTACGCACGCATCTGGTAGAAATTAAGAGCCCCTTCAGAATCCAGTGGAAACACATGAGCTGGATCCACGTCAAGGCCACGATGCGGGCCGAGAAGCCCTGACGTACGCCGCGGTGTAAATCCCAAACATGTCAAGAGTACGTGCTCCGCTTTTACACACTTTTCGCCTTCTTTCAAAGTCACCGGGGCAGCCATTAAGGTCGAAATAAACAGGGCCGTTAAAACTCCTTTATGACGCGGAAAATGAAATACTTCATCTGAATGCTTGCAATCGTTTGTAAGCCCACATATGGATTTTTCTGTTCCTGTTTCTATGCTGGTAGAAGGTCTGTCCTGTCTCAAAATCCCATAAACCCCAGAGGGGGAGTGCATTCGGTCACGTGGTGCACATTCGGTCACGTATCACCTGGACAGAGAATAAACAGACAGCGACCAACCCCGGCAGGGTACATTCCTCAAACCCCGCTTGTACTTTTGACACTCAGAGACCAAGGAAGAGGAGAAGGAGGAAGAGTGGGGGGTGACATGTGGACATCTAATGGCTCTTCCTTACCTTTGTAACCGAGCACAGAGACGGCAATGGTGAGCAGGGCACACAGCACGTACAGCAGGGCAATGGCCGCTCTCAGGGCCCAGTCGTTCTTGCATTTAGTGCACTCACTTCCTTCCTGAATGCCTGTAAGATATGGAATAGTGAAACGATTATTTAGCATCAGTTTAAACTAAGTCTTGGACTAAAACCACTAAACCTGAACACTTTGGGTTGTAGAAATGACTTTATTTCCAGGGCAAGCTATGGCATACGCAATTACAAATCTGGTGGAAAAGAGTTGGTAGCACATTTGTGTATTTTAGATTCAAGAATTTACTTGCATTTTCTCATTCCCAATAGATCAAAAATATATTTTTTTTCATTTCGATTAATTTCATTGCAGCGTTAACAGTACCTCTCAGCACCTTTTAAATGTTATTTAAAATGATAATATTTTAAATGCAAACTCTAGCCTAAACCTGCAGTTTTTCATTCATGGGAAAGGTGAGGACAGCTAATGTTAGACAAATAAATTAAAATTTTACCTATTTGTATCAGTAGACAAGACCCGTGTTTCTCAGGGTGAATCCCACAAAATCTGCAGTTTAACGCATATTTTTGCGTTATTCTCAAACCTACTGGATAATCTTTGCAAAAATGACCAAAAAATCCTTAATTGTGATGCCCGGAGGTCATCGGGCCGTCACAGCCGGTGCCGAGGCACCTAATTACAGAGTCCTGACCTGTCTCATCTGAAGCCAATGAATCATGATAACTCGGTGTCCTTTCCATTCGGTGTTGCGAAATTACATTTACATTTACGGCATTTATCAGATGCCCTTATCCAGTGCGCCTTACAATCAGTAGTTACAGGGACAGTCCTCCCCTGGAGACACGATGGTAGTAAGTGGGGTTTGAACCTGGGTCTTCTGGTTCACAGGCAAGTGTGTTACCCACTAGGCTACTACCACCCTGGTAGTAGCACACATTAATGTGGATATCTGTGAATGCTTCCCTTATGTTTGTTTTCTGTCCTTTGACACACGCCTGCGGGTTAGTTTAGTTTGTAATAAATGCTTCCTTTACATTTACATTTACATTTACGGCATTTGGCAGACATCCTTATCCAGAGCGACTTACAACGTGCATTCAAGTTACCATCAATGAAGAGATCAATTCCGGTTCACTAGGACCCCAACTATGAATACAATCTTTTTATTCACTCTGTTGTAGATTCTGTACACAAGTTCGACAACAAGAAAATTACAATTTAATCTAAATATTCTCTAAAGAGGAAGGTCTTAAGCTGTCGTTTGAAGGTGCTCAGTGACTGAGCTGCTCTGACCTCGAGGGGAAGTTCATTCCACCACCGAGGGGCCAAGACGGAGAAGAGTCTAGATGAGCGTCTTCCTTTTACCTTCAGAGATGGAGGGACCAGGCGAGCAGTACTGGAGGCTCGGAGTATACGAGGTGCAGTGCGAGGTGTAATAAGGGCTGTGAGGTAGGATGGTGCTGCTCCATGTTTGGCTTTGTAGGCCAGCATCAGTATTTTGAACCTGATGCGTGCAGCTACTGGGAGCCAGTGGAGGGAACGTAGCAGAGGGGTGGTGTGGGAGAATTTGGGAAGGTTGAAGATCAGTCATGCTGCTGCATTTTGTATGAGTTGTCGTCGTTGTCTCGGTCGTGACATTAATGCAAAGTCACAACTGTTCTACAACACCTGGTGACAGTATTTCCAAGACAACACTACTAACAATTTTGCACCATTTTCATCAATAACGGCCAGAACGAAGAAGAGAAACAAGTCTCATTTAGCTATGGTGCCCAGACGTGCCCGAAAAATTGCATCCGGCCAGGACCATCAAAACATATCCACAGTAAATCACCAACATCAGAAGGCCGTTTGAATACAAGAAGAGTAATTTTGATGCAGATCATATGTGTGTGGTGGTGGCTGCTCATGTTAAAGCGATTCAAATAACTAACTGTGCTTTGCCGACATTCGCAGATTGGGTACGCTGATGGGCAATTCACGCAATACATCTGCCTGCCTGTCAATTGTGTTCATATCTCACTCTTTCAGTGTTTACCAAGGGCAAAAATCGCTAAATTGATTGCAAAATTTGAGAAAACAGCGCAAAAAAAAAAAAAAAAATCATGAACCCCTGGGAGGACTGCGTAAAAGGGCAACAACTAGTCATAAATGGCATACCAGCGTATTTAAATAATTTTTTGGCAAGGCCAGGCACACTACCAGAAGAAAACCAGGCAAAAAAAACAAAACAAGGGAAATTCTCCATACTAAGGAATGTCTCTCTCTTCTGAGAGCTGATATTCCCCGCTGCAGAGAAGATTCGCTCCGGTGGCGTAGACGTTGCATGGAATTCACCGTAAAGACATTGGCAGGTTTGGCAGTTCGGGAAAACACCCTTCAGTTTCCTCCCACCTTGTTTGAGGGTCTTCCTTTTTGGAAATTCTTTGTAGAAGCCCAAACTCCATGGTGCGAATAGCGCGTGCTGCGTTCGGTCTGAATCCAGCTTCGCTCCATTTAGAAATACATCTAGCGACAATTATCAACAATCAAGTTTGTCAGTGTCACATCCCTAAGTCTAGGGGTACGAACCGCTGTTACCCACACTTTTATTTACAGTGGGCCACTACGTACAATACCACAACGGACTCAGCACAGCTAACCAACGTAAGAACGGCCTAGAGGAAGGGGTGGTCCAGAGGGGATAACTAGAACCCACGCTAGAGTTAACAAAAAGGGCCACGTAAACACACACAGGCTAACAAAAAAGGGGTCTGGGGACCTCCTGAAGGAGTAAGGGCCTGACAGACCCCGAGGACCTGACAAACACTGTCTGAAGTCCCTTTATATGGGTGATTGTGACCAATAGTCAGATTTTAGGTGGAGCTGGTAGTCTTAAACTCCTCCCACGAAGTCAACCTTAAAGAGACAGGACACAAAAACATAGCCAGCCACACAGAACATGTGGGAGCGTACGTCCAGGGATGTAACAGTCCACCACGGTTTTTATTATTGGTTTTTCAGAACAAATCAGGTTTGTGTGACAGCGAGATAAGCTGCTTCACAGTCTGACTGTGACGAACATCCCCCAATTTTTATTTGTCCTGATTTTAATCCCGGATTAAAATCAGAACACCTATGTATCTAACACATTAATTCACCTTTCAGCATGATATAATGCCATAACCATATATTTTTGTACGTTACCATATAAATCATATTTGAAAGAAAGGAAGTCACTAGAAAATAAATAAGTGAAGAGGAACTTGGAAGAAGAATCTAACAAGACCCCCCCAGCTCTAAGCAAAGACGCACCCCACGGCTCTCTGGGAAATTCACTTAAGGGTCTGGTAAATAAACCCCAGACAGGACCCCGGTATCTCCACCAGAAAAGAGACAAGACGTTCCCCAGCTGGGCTGACATCCTTCCTCCCGCCTAATTTCATCAGGGCCACGGGCCTTTCATCACCAGATGGCCACACTGGCAGTCGTGGCATCCAGGTCGGGCCCAAACGAAAGCCACAGGAGACGTGGCCGGGGCTCGGGGGGGGGGCTCTGTCAGGGGGGTCAGAAGGGTAGAGCCCCTTTCCTGGAAGCGAACATCTGTATAAACACTGCGGCCCAGCCGGCTCCCTCTCGATCGCGTCCCACCCCCGCGTGGCCCTGCCTCTGTCACCCTGTGTGGCGGGTGGCCTGTGACAAGACACCCCCCCAATGGCACCTTATCTATGCGCTGCTTAAAGCTGAGCTGTGCAAGGGGGTGTGTTGCATTCTCGAGGCTGGCGAGGGGAGGGCTAGAGTTGCATCACTTTTCGACCCAGTAGAGTTCCCCCTTGTCATTTTCGTCATTTGGTTTCGTCAGCTTGGTTGCGAAACAAAACCGAAAAAATTCTTCTTTGTTCCATCCGCCATTAAAAAACCTCGTCCCCGTTCCTGCCACGCTCAGCGAAACCCGAGCCCCCAACGCCGCCGCACATAAACACACTGACCCACATTCTGCACGCTCAGGAAATAAAACACACACACACACACACGTGGGGCGGCATATGGCCGCGGCGCCGCCTTTCGCAGCGTCGAGCGCGTGGAATGCGGCCGGCGTGTCCCGGCCTACTGGTGCCGGGCCAGGAAGTTCCCTGTGAGCGCATAAACAGGCAGGCGCACCCCCCCCGCAAGAAGCCGGACCCCCGTCACTTAACTCGTAAATGGAAACCTGGAGGTGAGGGGTGTGTGCGTGTGTTTTTCGTGGTCCTCGACCGCGGGGGAGGGGCCGAGAGGTTCGTAAAAACAGCTGTGATTCATTTGGACACAGGAAGTCAGTTCTGAAAATTCCTGCTTCTCTCTGTTTCTCTCTCTCTTTATATATATATATATATATATATAGCTTTCTTTCCTCTCCTCTATGTACCTGGAATAAGACAAACTTGCACACACAACTGCACGAACTGGAATGTTCCATGGCAACGGAAAGGGAAGCCCGTTCGGAACGCTTTGCCGTGCATCCATTAACGCCAAAGAGTCCAAAATAGAGAAGGAAAGAAGTCGGCGAATTTCCTCCTGTTTACAACTCTGCAGAAATCGGTTGCAGAGGCGCGTGGAGGTCTCAGACGGAACGACGCCGTAAAAATGTTAATTGCGCTGGCAGCCCCAGACGCCGTGCGATTCTGTGCTAATACCTTCAGCAGAACGAAACGGACAAACGCACAAAAACAAATGAAAGGAGGCATAAGGTTTTGCTTCGCGCTTCTTTTTCCGAGGGAAGCAGCGAGGCCGAATTTCCACACGTGCCGTTCCAATGAAAACAAGCACATGTCAAGACGACCCGGCCAGCGCGAACGCGGCCGATGACGCCGTTCACAGCGCGCCTTCGATCCAGCTGCAGTCCCCTGTACTGCAGATATTAGCTCCAGATCGAGTTCCAGTCACTCGTGTCTTGCTCGGGGACATCATTGTGGCAGTGGTGGCCTAGCGGTTAAGGAAGTGGCCCCGTAATCAGAGGGTGCCATTGAGGTGCCACTGAGCAAAGCACCGTCCCCACACACTGCTCCCCGGGCGCCTGTCATGGCTGCACACTGCTCACCAAGGGTGATGGGTTAAATGCAGAGGACAAATTTCACTGTGTGCACCGTGCTGTGCTGCTGTGTATCACAATGACAATCACTTCACTTTCACGCATTTGCTCACCATTGCCCAGTAAACTGGAACAGGATGAGCAGAACGTAGCTGCACCTTCATGTCATAAGGAAATAAGACGATAAGATCTAATTAATGGTCTATTCATCAGTTCGCTAATTCATCAGGACTACTGAGGCCATTTTGACGCTTTTGTACAGTGGCCCCGAAGGGTCAAGACAATGCAAATGTTAAAGCACGAACGCAAGAGCCACAACAGAAGGCTCATCACTGTGTTTAAGTGCTGACGATAGAAAACACTGCATTCATATATCAAATATTACGTGCAAAATATCATATTTGACATATGAATGCTGTCTCCGTAACTTTCGGGGTGCGTAACTTCCATTGTGGCTTTTGCGTTGTGTTGACCCTTCTGGCTCACCGTATTTTTACGACTCGTTTTTTTTATGTAAATCCCCAGGTCTTTGTTAAGACCGTGTTAGGCCTGCATGATTTGGGGAATCTGTTTTAGGCAAATCAATTTGGGGACCTGTACTATGCAAATCTAACCTGATTTTTAAATATCAGCAAAATATCATGTCCATGCTGGACCATCACCAATCAGAAGCAGGAGGACGTTGCTCAGTAACAGCAGACCTTCTCTGCCCTCGCAGCCAAAACACAAAAGGGGCGTGCACCTTGCCAAACTACCCATGTTACACGGCTAACAGGAAAACAGTCCCAAAAGCAGGGCAGGACCCCCTCAACGTCATGCCTGCGAGCCTTGCACAAAGCCCAGCCAGGCACAATAGCATGCAAAGCTGCCATTTTTTTCAACTTGCTAACAGGTTTATGACACTTTAACTGGGCACAGCCCCCCAGGCCATATGGTACCTATTAAATGCAGCAAAGAATGGGGTGAAGCAAAAAAAACAAATCAAAGCAGGAACGAGAACACAAGATACATCACTTACTATGCCAGGCATCCAAGAACAAACATCTAAAATGTCAGCTCGTTTTTACTGCTCGGATTCTGGCGGAGCGGTGCTTAATGGACTTTGGTGGATCTGGCCTCGCCGCAGAAAAACAACAGCAGTCACGCTGCTGGCAGACGGGGAATGAATCACAGCGGAGCAGCTCATTCACGTACGCCGCGCCGGAGCTGGAAGGTTCCGAGTGCATTTTCACCCACAGACACGACACTGGACGTCCTCTGGATCGCGGACGATCTCCGCAGGTGGATCTCCAGACGTGCGCTCTCATCATCATGGTAGAAGTGAGCTATGTGGCGGACGCACTAATGCAAACCAGGTCCTGCCAAACCCCCATCGCATAGACGCATACATGACATCATCTGACAGAGGGATATAAAAGCCTCTCGTGAGTTCAGGCAGAGGGAGCCAGGCCGTTGCCATGGTTACCACCACATGTGCGGCCTGTTTAGGCTCTGGCCATTTCACGGTGTGAGGCGACGTCCCAAAGTTCCGGTCCGCACCATGTGTGTCAAAATTCATTTATAAATATTTAATGTGTTAAAACCAATAACGTGATTTTGTTAACTTCCTGTGTGGGGTCTATGACCCAGATGCAAAATTCATCCTAGCCAGGGACAACCCATACATAAAGACAGACAGTCTGCAAGTGGAAATCAGACACAACCAGGGAACCACCCCAATCAGCCTCTAGGCACTGTTTTTTAAACGAAATTTGCACCAAAATTTTACTTACTATCAGTCCACAGTGTTGTATTTAAAAAAAGACCAGATCATCTCCCCATCACTCCTTGTCTAAGCCTCTTTCACACACTTGTCTCTGTCATAGGTTCAAATATGCATTATAGCAAGTTTTAGTCTAAAGAATCGACCACGATTAATCATGATTAATTCATTGCTAGGCCTCCAGCTCTGATGGCTGCATGGTGTGAGATCACCATCTGGATGGACGTCTGGGTCTTCGGCATGCATCTGCGCTGCATTATCTTGAGACAGACAACGGCAAACGTAGCGTTTATCTCAATCCAGACAGAAAGGACGGAGCAGATGAGTGAGTGAGTAAGTGAGTGAGTGCGCGTGTCACACGAACAAAAGCAGCTCCATTGCGGCTGCCGCAGTGAGGAGATCTTCCCTCAGCCCCGTCACTTCCAATCTGAAGTGCAGGCTAAACTGGAAGTAGAATAAGAGAACCTTAAAAGCCATTCTCCATGCAGGACGTAGAGTTGCGTGGACCAACGGCACAAACTGGACACAAACTTGCATTCAGTGCCGAACTCCCACTGCACAACGGCAAATAAACGCATGTAAAGATGATACGAGTACGTCAGAGGTCACCGTCAGGTCAAGCACACTCGCATTGTGTAGAGTTCAGAGAGATAGCGGACTCTTAACCGGAGGTTTGTGGGTTCAAATCCAGAACCGCCAAGGTGCCACTAAGGTACACGCCCCCCCACAATCAATTTCACTTTCTCAAACATCCATTTCACCAACAGTATTTATGTCCACGGCCTGCTGTATGTTATATATCTGCCAGAAACTGTGAATAATCTTATTATGGCCAAACATTATACTCCACTTATACTTCAATGAACTCAATGACTCAAGGCGTCAGGACACGTTGGCCTTAAAAGCACCTCAGCCGACTCTCCGTGGGGCGCCGACTTACCCCAATCCCCCTTCCGTTCTCCGGCCAGCTTGGCATTCTCCGTTCTCGTGCACCTTGCAAGGCCATGCGGCTCCGACCCTCCCTCGGCTCTCCTGGGAATCGGGAGCTGGCAGGTACGGGTGAGATTATTTCCAGGAAACCTGGCCCACATGCCTATCCGAGGCCACAAAAGCCCTGTTCTAGAAAGGCGCTCGTAATCCCACACTCATTACTCCAAACTACCCGGGCCAGCGTCCATCTGGGCCTGTTCTTCCGGAACATTCTTTACTTCTAGAGCGCCGAGCTGATACAAAGACCCCAAGCCTTTTGACCAAAGTCTAACGGGACCAGTTCTAATTTCCTCCGAGATAGAGAACATATTAAGAGGTAAAAAAAAACACGCCTGGTTCAAATCATGTGGTCATAATCTTTTATGAGCCAAACGAGAATGTGTTCTTTAGGGGCTAGTAATAATAATAAAAAAGCATTCGGTGATCCAGCAAAGACCATTTCCTTTCTATTACAAAAAAAAAACCCCACAGTTTCCCAATCTTAATGACCCGAGTTTGGGACAGTTTGGCCTGATATGGAACAACTCCATGCAAATTTACGACAACGAGGTCACACCATAATTTGCTATTCACTATTATTCTATAGAGAGCTGAAGCAGCGTGACCGTCCCCAATGGACCATCCGAGTCCAGCTGCAGACGAACGTGAAGCCTCTACACTTATTTGGTCCATTTCTGACGTTCCAGGCAGAAACCGTTAATATGGTTTGACGTCCTCGAGATATCTGGCCGGCGTCTGACAGCAGGCTGGGGGGAGAGGTTAGGGGCCCGCAGGGTCCTCGGCGGTGGGTGGCCCAGCGCCGCAGCCTGGACTCTGAGTCAGCATCTGCAGGAGAAGATGGGGGCCCACCCGGACGTGGACCAGGGCAACAGCAGAACGCTCAGTGGCGCCCTCGCCGCAGACCGGTGCAGAACGTACCGTCGTCAACGGAATGAATGCGGCACAAGAACGCCGGGGGAAGGAATGTCGGGAAGATGTAAACAGTCAAGCCCCCTGGCGGGGGGGTCGGGTTTAAATTAAACAGTAAGACGGCGAAATAAATCTTCAGAACAAGGCCGCAGCCGTAGAGTCAACACGGGGGGGGGCAAATCTGACAGAGGATCTGCCCCCAGGGGTGTGAAATGTGAAAAATAATTTCCTGTCATTCTTAAATATTATATCTTTAAAATATTTCTTTTTAATAATGTTTTTTTTTTTACCTCTTCATTGTATGCAGGAATGCTGGAGATCACTCTGAGACATCATGTAGGGAGGGACACTCTTTTCTATTTTCTATCGCCGTTTGCTGTTTGTAATTTTGGAAGTAATGGAATGGGGGGGGAGTTTTTGTAACGTTCCACAATTTTAAGAAATTAAAATAATCCACAAATCACGATAATTCAAAACACTATATGTATAAAAAAAATTGCATAACATAGATTGAAATACAAAATGCACTAAATCTAGCGAACGTCCTTGCTTGCGTTGAAGTGGGCATGACTTTAAAATGGGACAAATCAGCGACGTTGTTGTCCCGTGCATCACACCATCTTGGTCCTTTTATTTGCATATATTGGTTTTGCATAAACATTATTTTACTGTATTTTAAGTGTTGCACAGGTTTGACACCAATAGTTTTGTCCGAATGCTTGTAGAGTTCGCAGAATTTTATTGTGGAAGTTTGTTTAACAAGTGAGACTAGTTTTCTGTGTCCCGTGCGTCCCATTGCTGGTTTTCAAACTGCTTGTTTGGCTTTTTTCATAATTAACAAGTACTACATACATGTCACGCTTGTTCATAGTTCTGACCACTAGCTGTGGGGATAAAGAACCTTTACCGCAGACCTGCCGATCTACACTTTTGCTCTCACTGAAATATACAACTCCAGTGGCACTTTATCACCAAAGAAACTGTGAGCAGATATGATATGGCCCACCTCTAACATCTTGAACATCCACACATACACCATCTCATCTGGCAGGATGTGTGCAATGTGAGAGCTCAGACATGGCGTTGGGGGAAGAAGAAGAATGTGTCCACCCTTAATATTGCAAGGAACAACCCCATACTGAAAGGACTGCGGATTATGCTGGAAGACTCCATCTCCTGGTTTATACAACCGGAGAAAGTGAGAAAGTTACACAATAAGGGAGAAAGAGACATTTTCTCTCTTCTGAAGTTCTGAACACATCGGTTCATTATGCAGACACACCGGCTTCCAGCTAAGGCCACCCTCATCACTCAGTCAACATTTATATTCATAAGCATTTAGAAAAGGAATAGAATATTAAGGAAATTTAAATTGAATAACTTTTTTTTTTTAACCAAATGTGGCTCAAATGTAGGCGTGGTTGACCCGCTTCATTGCGTCACAAGGGCAGAGGTCAAAGTTCAACAATATTCAACTTTGACCGCGGTGTCTGCAGAGGCTGGCGGAGCATCACTCGCCACTGGCCGCTCCGCTGATTACATGAGATGATAGGCGCTCTTCTAGCAAACTAAGTGTGTCTTTAATGTAAACATTGGGTCCTTAGGGTAGCTGTGGGAGGGGCTGGCCACTTCAATGCCCGTTGAAAATTGTTGTAATTTCCGCAAACCAGCAGATGCAAAACTGGAGCTTAAGTATCGATACCAGTGCAAAACTGATCTAAAAGTTGGGAGGGAGAAGACGGTGACCTGAACAGGAGCAGTTAGCCTCTGTCCATTTTTGTTCTTTCCTGATACTCAAACTCTGGCTTACAGTTTTCATAAATGTACTTCTACTGAAGCTACATCTCCACCACTCCACTCAACCATTTCCGTAAAACTCCGTAAAGTATCAATACCAGTACTAATTGGAATCAAAATTGACATAAAACTTTTGTATCGATTAATACCTGAGAATCGATTTATGAAAGTGAAAGTGAAGTGATTGTCACCTGTGATACACAGCAGCACAGCACATGGTGCACACAGTGAAATTTGTCCTCTGCATTTAATTGAGTAGTGGGCAGCCATGACAGGCGCCCGGGGAGCTGTGTGTGGGGACGGTGCTTTGCTCAGTGGCACCTCAAGGGCACCTTGGCGGATCGGGATTAGAACCGGCAACCTTCTGATTACGGGGCCGCTTCCTTAACCACCAGGACACCACTTGCCAACCCTTGGTACTATAGACCATTAACTTGTGTTGGATTATTTACCGTGCAAGCTCTACCCGGCCTGAGCCCGACTAAATTGCTAGAAATTGGGCACGAACCTGCCACGACCTGTTCAGGCCAAGAGTAAAAGCTTTGTGCCCTTGACCTTACACCGGCCAAAAAGCCCCACGCTTAGTGTGTTGTATGCACCTTGCACAACTGTCCAGTTTATCACCAATAACAACCTGGATACAGGCTTGAAGAAGCCATTTTGTGTTGCTCTGAGCTGTTTGAGTGCGGTCTGTGTTGGGGGAACACAGCCGCACACAGCGGGCGGGAGCAGAGCTGTTAAAACCCTCACAAAGCTGAGCAAACAGAATGCCGCTCCAAAGCACCATTTGCATTGGAGCACATCGCTTTCAATAAAACTGGCAAAAGTAGGAAACGCGGGGAAGAAAAATGTTCGGAAAGACGTTCGGAGCGGCGGCCAAAGCAAGCAAAGTGAGATGGCAGAAGCGAAGGCCCCTGGCCTGATCGCGATTGCCGGTGGGGCTCCTAAGCAGAAAAAAAAAGAACCCACACATCTTTATTCTCCTCTTTTACTTCTGCTGCGCAGGAAGCGGCGAGTTGGTTTTGGACGCGGCGCGAGCCGGCGGCCTTTCGTTAATACATCAGGCGCGGCGCTCCACCGGTGGGGCCAGAGAGAAGCGAACGCGTGTTATTGTTGAGGGGCCGCCGGGTCGTGCTGAGAGAAGTGGGCGCTGCGCACATCCATCACACCGGCGAGACACCCCATCGGGCGGGGCGGGGCAGGGCGGGGCGGCTGGGTTACACTTGGGCAGCGCCTTATGCAACCGGACCACCTACCCCTGTAACCATACCCTTCCCCCGACGCGGGTCAGACCCCGGCCTCCGAGCCGCGGCTTCTGATCAAGTGTCCAGATGTGTTTGGAGTGTGGGGGGCGTGGCGAACACGCTCCTCCGGCCCTCGGTTGCCATGGCGAAGCCCCTACAGTTTCTGCCGGAATATTCCAGAAGCCCGTTTTGTTTGGATGAAACTTTGTCGTTTTCTGGAGTCTCCACTCGGTGACTCAGACGGGGCCTTCAAGAGTCGAATTCCACCATCCCGAACCACCGGTGACCCGGGTCATCAACCCCCCCCCCCCCCCCCCCCCGATAGAGCTCAGGGCCCTGGTCTGCCGGTCTCCCGCTGGGATGCGTCTTCCCAGACACCGGCCAATCGGAGAGGCCGAGAGGCGAGGTACGAGCGCCCATTTAAACCTGACCTGAGGACACCCCGCTCCCCCCCTCCATCTGGCTCTGCTCTATATTGGAAACACGAGCATGTAATATTTCATCGGGCCCCCCCGGCCGGTGGGCAATAAGCGAGCGTCCAGTAATAAGCTGGAGTCAAATTAAAACCGCCCGCTGTTCGTCCCGACGGGCGCCGTGGGGAGCGAAAGTCCTCCACCCGCATTCCTTCTGCAGTCATGCCTCTCTACGCCGGGCCACGGTGGAGGGCGTGCGGAGTTACGCCGGCCCTGCTGCTTCTTTGCTTTTTGGTCGGGGAGAAAATGGCTTCGGTTCCAACGTTTTTTTCCAAACCCAGGACCGCCGTTCCTTCAGTAGGAAATTGGAGCGAGGGGCTCGGGCGGGAAGGGGGCGCTCTCCCCGCCCGGGACACCTTGTTTCCTCTGGCAGGGAACCCGAAGTTCTGGGGAGGCGCCACCTTCCCGGCCACTTCCCCGCGACTTGTGCTGACGCAGCGGAGTTCTGCACCGGGAGACCGGCCCTTCCCCGTCTCGCTCCCTCGTCCTCCGCCCCAGAAAACGGATCGGGCCCCTCCGACGCCGAGCGGAAAAATGGATCCGTTTCGCACCACAACGCAGAACATTCATAATTACTGCAAGATGTTCCGACACATGAACAGAATAATCGTGATCTTTACATGTTCGCACCCTACGGCCACGCAATTACAAACCGATCGTGTCAATTCAAGAACAATTTATCTTGTTCTAAAATGCTAAGTTATTGTCATAACAGAACGTATCATCTCATAGTTTACATCGGTATCGTTTCATTGGCCGTAATAACAGAAGGGTTAATCAAGTCACATTTTGAGCTTGTAAATGTCCCTCCAGAGTGGTGGAGATGTACCTTCAGGAGAAGAACATTTACGAAGACCATAAGCCTGAGTTTGAGCGTCAGGAAAGAACAAAAATGGACGGAGGCTAACTGCTCCAGTTTAGGTGGTAGTAGCCTGGCGGGTAACACACTCGCCTGTGAACCAGAAGACCCAGGTTCAAATCTCACTTACTACCATCGTGTCCCTGAGCAAGACACTTAACCCTGAGTGTCTCCAGGGGGGGACTGTCCCTGTAACTACTGGTTGTAAGTCGCTCTGGATTGTATCACAAGTGATTGTCACATGTGATACACAGTAGCACAGCACACAGTGCACACAGTGAAATTTGTCCTCTGCATTTGAGCCATGAAGCAGTGTGTGGGGACGGTGCTTTGCTCAGTGGCATCTCAGTGGCACCTTGGCAGATCGGGATTCAAACCGGCAACCTTCTGATTACGGGGCCGCTTCCTTAATCGCTAGGCCTCCGCTGCACTGTAAATGTGAATATGTAGTTCACCGTTTCCTCCCTCCCAACATCACTGGACAACGGTCCTGTCAAGGATCATATTTAAGCTTTAAAGCCCTAAATAACTTTTCCCGTCTCTATCTGAAGCAGCTCCAGGCTCCAGATGCTCCCAGGTCCTCCTCATTGTCCCACATGCCAGGCGCTCCAACTTGGACGCCTCTTCATCAGCCTCGATGTGACTGCTCCCACTTCTCCACCTCCAAATCACAACTTCGCCCCCCCCCCTTATGAAAAGTGACATATTTTTAGTAAAAGTGCAACCTGGATGCAACCTATTATTATTAAAACTATCAACGCTTTTATATCTGTGGGTGGTAGTAGCCTAGTGAGTAACACACTCACCTAAGAACCAGAAGACCCAGGTTCAAATCCAACTTACTACCATTGTGTCCCTGAGCAAGACACTTAACCCTGAGTGTCTCCAGGGGGGGACTGTCCCTGTAACTACTGGTTGTAAGTCGCTCTGTATAAGGGCATCTGGTAAATGGTGTAAATGTAAATGTATATATCTTAACCATTGGAAGGTGATCAAAAGATGTGTTCAGGTCTGGTGCTGATGTCTGGTTGCCCCTCATGTGACACTTTATGGCGGCGCTCTGACGACGAGTAAGTGACTCTCCTGCAAGTATGCAAACTTCGGCTGGAAGTTTTTTTTTTTTTTTTGCGTGGAGTCCCAGGAAAACACAGAACACCTCAAAGGCCCCAGCATCCGGTTCTGCCGGCGAGGGCGGGGGGAGAAAATCCTGGCGCCCGAACAGAACGTTGTATTGTAATGAGATGAGTCCAGACTTAAGCACAGCCATGTGGCCACTCCTCTCCTTTCACCCAGCTGCTGTGTTTTTGGGGTTTGGTGGTTAGGGCTCAGCAGAACAGAAAATAAAGCACAAGAGTACAAAAGAGCAACAGAGAGAGTCAATAATGCCCCCCCCCCCCAAAAAAAAAGCACAATGCAGCTCTCCAAGCAACGTGAATTTTCCGAGTTAAAACGAAACAACAGACCCCAACTTTCCACGGCAGCATCTGCACCCAGTGCAGCCCAGTTTTTGTGTGTATGGGGCTGTTTGTGTATTGGACGTAGGGGCATTGTGTTCGAGCTAATGCTAGGTGCTAAGTGTGGGGCTCGTTGGCTAACGTAGGTTCAAAGACGTCCTCAGGATTTACAGTACAGGCCAAAAGTCTGGACACACCTTCTCATCATGTGTTTTCTTTATTTTCATGACCATTTACGTTGGTAGATTCTCACTGAAGGCATGAAAACTATGAATGAACACATGTGGAGTTATGTACTTAACAAAAAAAGGTGAAATAAGTGAAATCATGTTTTATATTCTAGTTTCTTTGCTCTGATTACTGCTTTGCACACTCTTGGCATTCTCTCGATGAGCTTCAAGAGGTCGTCACCTGAAATGCTTCTCCAACAGTCTTGAAGGAGTTCCCAGAGGTGTTTAGCACTTGTTGGCCCCTTTGCCTTCACTCTGGGGTCAAGCTCACCCCAAACCATCTGGACTGGGTTCAGGTCCGGTGACTGTGGAGGCCAGGTCTCCACTTTTTGTTAAGTACATAACTCCACATGTGTTCATTCATAGTTTTGATGCCTTCAGTGAGAATCTACCAACGTAAATGGTCATGAAAATAAAGAAAACACACTGAATGAGAAGGTGTGTCCAAATTTTTGGCCTGTACTGTACATGTATTAAACCGGTAAAACAAGAATAAAAACACCAACTTTAATGATGTATTGATGGGCGCGGATTTAACTCATCCAGTCATTGTAAAAAAACACCATTAAAGACTGTGTTCCGTGCAACAGAAACTTCTTTTTTGTTTCACTCATTTATTTATCCCGGCCAATGCAGCTCTGCTGTTTGGGTCAGTAGTGGTCTAGCGGTTAAGGAAGTGGCCCCGTAACCAGAAGGTTGCCGGTACCGCCAAGGTGCCAGTGAGGTGCCACTGAGCAAAGCACCGTCCCCGCACTCTGCTCCTTGGGCGCCTGTCATGGCTGCCCACCACTCACCAAGGGTGATGGTTAAATGCAGAGGACACATTTCACTGTGTGCACCATGTGCTGTGCATCACAATGACAATCCCTTCACTTTACTTAAAACTTGAGTTGCTCCTGAGGACGCCAGCGCTGCCCTACTGCTTCAGCGGCACTGACGGTTCCGGGCCTGGGACAGTGGTGTATTAATCGGCCCATCCTGGTCCTCAGGTGAGCCCAAGGACGCGCCAGAAAGATGCGCACACCCTCGCCTTCCTCCCAACGACCTTAGCACACGCTCGTCTGGAAGCCTGGAGGCCAACCTGACGCGCCCCGCCCGGAGGCCCCCCGGGGTACTCACCGAACCGCTTGTAGCCAAACGACTGCACGTCCTCCTCATCTGCGAAGTCGTCTGTGGAAACGATGACCGGAGAGAGAATGTTAACTTTTCACTCGGAAACATGATTGAATTCGCGCCGGTCGAGTTTGCAGCCGGTCTCAGGAATGTGTCAAGAGACTAAACAACTTGCACAAGCGCTTCCACGCTCGGCTTCTCTCTTTTTTGGCTCCTGACCAGTCGTTCCAGGCCTTTGGGGAACAGGAGAACGGTTGAGAACATTGCTACGTTGCCAGTTCCAAAAATGTAAGAAAATTGAGGCTGGAGGCCGTCAAGAGACACAAAGGGTCACATTACGGTCTCCTTTTAGGCCTTCAGCTGCAAAACAAACAGCGTTTTCCTGGACCGTCCTCAATGGAAGCCAGCAATCTGGAAGCCATCAAAATACACGGCACAGGATGTTATTATACGGGGGTCATAATTCTCATTGTTCGCGCATGCGGTCTCTACGCTGCAGCGCCACAGAAGAGCCTGAGAAGAGCGGCCACGATGTTCCCCATCCCTCTCTGTCCCCGCACGGTTCACGCTCTGGGCCGGCCAGATGGGGGGGGGTGTCGCTGGACCCGAGTCGCAGGCCCCCATCCCAAACCCGCCGTATTCGAGAGAGCGGAGAAGCCGAGATTTCCATATTCTGCCAAGGAGAGGTTCTGGGTCTAAGGGAACTTAGAACAGGCCTTTCGAGGAGAAGACACCAGCTATTCTCATTCGGTTTCCATAGATAAGGCCTTTCCCAGGATCGGCGTCCCTGCTGCGCGTCCCCAATACGTCAAATCGCCCACCAAACTCAGAACAAACGATTGAACGGATTTCCAAGACACACGTACTGTGACATTAAAATGTCATTGAGACAATTTCACGTCACTGCCGCTTCATGTGTGTTTCCGTGGACATTTTTCTCACACTCGAAAAAAAGGATTTTAATTATGAGACTTGATTTTTAGAAAGGACTTCGGCACAGTGTAATATATTAACATCTGCCCCCTGTTTTAAATATCCCCGGTGTTCCCAGCGAGGAAAACCGTGGCCGCCAGGTGGCGCCACGTAGACCTAAAAAAACAAATGTAAAAAAAATGTGAACGAATAAAAAGTTTTCCGAATTGTGCTTCGACGCGCTTAAAAACGCGACAATGACGCACAGCGTCCCGCGCACCGACGCGACCTTTTATTTCAAAGCTCGACGGAAAGCGCCGAATTCCGCGCAGCTCCAGATGGGACCGATCGAATTCCATCTTCAGGCGCATCCTCGGGGAATTCAAGTGTCGTGTGTGTGTGTGTGTGTGTGTGTGTGTGTGTTTTAAATCACGGTGACACGAGAATCCGAGTCGCACAGAGCAGCTTTTCTCTACACGACACGACCCCGACCCGTTATTTCCTCACCCGCCCGAGAAATAAACTCCACGCCGGGGAGACGTGCGCATTTCACGCGGGTCTCCATTGTCCGCGGCGTAATCGCATCCAGATGCGCGGCGCGGCGCGGCGTTGTAACGCGTTACGAGCGCGCGTCGCTCCCACCTTTCATGGTGTCCCGGGGTGGCGATGCTCCGCTCCTGCGACTCTACTGCATGTCAGTGGCCCGCCAGCTCCGTCCCCGAAGTCCACGCCGCCTGGGACATCGGCGTCGCCTCGCCTCTCCAAACAGTGCAAAGTTTTCAACAAAAAGCCAAGAAACTAAAAAAAAAAAGTGAATTAAATAACGAAGAAAAAAAAAGAGAGGGAGAGAGAGAGTGAGGGAGAGAGGGAGAGAGAGAGAGGGAGAGAGAGAGGAGCGCAAGACGCGTGGAAAGCTGGCGGAACTCCGGAGCGCAGCGCAGCGCGGCGCGGAAGGTGAGAGGAAGTGGCGAGTCCGCGGGGTGCCTGCGCGCCACACCACGTGTTTTCGGGGTTCGGACACCTTCCCCACATTCATCCACTTCGGTTTCCGTCGTGGGGGGGGGGGGGGGGACCCCACGGTGACGGTACAGGTGCAGTGTTGGGGTGTCACTGTTCATCATACCATGAATAACTTACCATGAATAAGTTGTCAGAGATGACATCATTCAAGCTATTTTCACACTACAGAGAAGAACAGAAGTTAGAAGAACATTTAGATCATAAACGAAGTGATCAGATCCGGTTCACTAGGACCCCTAACTATGAATAAAAAACATTTTATTCACTCTGTTGTAGTTTCTATATAAGTCAGACAATAAAGTTACAAGTTCATCTAAATATTCTCTAAAGAGGAAGGTCAGTGACTGAGCTGTTCTGACCTCGAGGGGAAGTTCATTCCACCACCGAGGGGTCGAGATGGAGAAGAGTCTAGATGAGCGTCTTCCTTTTACCTTCAGAGATGGAGGGACCAGGCGAGCAGTACTGGAGGCTCGTACAGTGTGAGGTGCATTGGGAGGTATAATAAGGGCTAATATGTTTGGCTTTGCAGGCTGGCATCAGTATGGGGGGCAGCTACTAGGAGCAGTGTAAGTGAAGTGATTGTCATTGTGACACACTGAACAACACAGCACACAGTGACACGGTGAAACGTGTCCTCTGTATTTAACCATCGCCCTTGGTGAGCAGTGGACACCATGACAGGCGCCCAGGGAGCAGTGTGTGGGGACGGTGCTTTGCTCAGTGGCACCTCAGTGGCACCATGGCAGATCGGGATTCGAACCGGCAACCACTAGGCCACCACTGCCCCAAAGTAGCAGTGGGGTGGTGTGGGAGAATTTGGGAAACTGTAATAGTTGTAGAGGCCGGATGGCAGTCAGAGGTAGACCAGCTAGACGGGAGTTTGTGGTTGAACGTTTTCATAAACAGCAAGCAAACGGACAAATAAAGTTCTTACACGGTAAGCAGATGAGCTGAATCGAGAAGCCGCATCAGAGCCGCTACGCCACAGACTTGCCGGCAAGGAATTGAGTAATTCTACATCATTTGGGGGTAATTGAGTAATTCTACATCATTTGTAAGTCGCTCTGGATAAGGACGTCTGACAAATGCCGTAAATGTAAATGTATGTGATTGGCCCAACATTTACGGCATTTACCAGACGCCCTTATCCAGAGCGACTTACAATCAGTAGTTACAGGGACAGTCCCCCCCTGGACCAACTTAGGGTTAAGTGTATTGCTCAGGGACACAATGGTAGTAAGTGGAGTTTGAACCTGGGTCTTCTGGATTATAGGCGAGTGTGTTACCCGCTAGGCTACTACCACCCACCCAACAGAACAGATAAACTCGGGTGAGAGCTGCACCCCAGATTTGGACTTCGACCTGCACATTTCATATTTCATAACCGGCGAGAGGGCTGGACGCTGGCGATGACTGTGGCGAGGAAGACGACAGGTGGGCTCAGGATCCGGCACGCAGCCTGGTTCTGATTACAGGCCACCATTTTCTGGGTCAGGGCTCTGGGAAAAAGGGCACAGCTTTAATAGGCCGGGGCGGTCACTAATGGGAAACGTAAGAGGAATGCGGCCACACCAGACCCCTTTTCGTTCAAGGTTACGAAATAGTAATGTCACTTTTCCCTCTGATTTATTTCCCTGAGAATTGCTATGGCGCAATAAATTTCAGCCCCCTCGAAAATAGCCAAAGTTGTGCAACAAAACTATGAGAATGGGGTAAAGTGGCAGGTTAAAGGTCCCTTGACATAAAATTTCTTTTTTTTTTTTTTTTTGCTTTATTGGTCCCCTAATTCTGTATTTGAAGTCTCTTTCCGAAATTCAGCCGTGGTGCGGAATTACTGCCACTTTGATCCAGTTCCACGACGAGAGTTACTTTACTTTACTTTACTTTACTTTACTTTACTTTACTTTACTTTACTTTACTTTACTTTACTTTACTTTACTTTACTTTACTTTACTTTATTTAGCAGACGCTTTTATCCAAAGCGACTTACAAGAGGAAGACACCAGCAATTCTCGTTCGATTTCTATAGAATATTGAGTTTACAAACTAAGAGCCCTGATAAGGCCCAACTTGTCAGCGAGTTCTCAGGACGCGGCGTTTCACCGCCTGGAGAGGCGGGACGGGGAGGAGAGCGGCCTGTAGAAGTTGAGGGGACATTCGCGGAAATGACACCGTCATCAACACCGTTCACCAACCACGACGTTTGGTGTTGACAGGAAGTCGTGTCGCGTTTTTCCAGAAAAAAAAAACATTTTTCTTAACCCACCGATCCCTCAGAGTCTTGAGTGACGGAACTAAAAAAAAATACATTTGTGCTCATTTTTACATCCAGTCACAGAGCAACTGCACAAAGTGACATTTTGATAGGGGACCTTTAAGGATCTGCATCTGGTCTCAGTTGGACGTGCACCGTCACCTGCTGTTGGGGACAAGGCATCCTTTTCCTGAGATCTCAGCGTGGGCGGACAGTTTACACAAAAGCTGTAAACTTGGAGTCAGAAGGACAGTAAATAGGTGGCCCTGTTCTTTCATTTCCAAAAATGTCCCCAACCTCAGCTAGGGGTTGTTAGAACATATCGATACAGCAATATATGATGATATGAATGATACAGGGACATCAAATATCGATGTATCCAAATTAAGTCCACCGTGCGGTGCTGTCCAGCGTTTTCTTTAGGGAGGTCCGCAGAGATGAGAATCAGCGTACGACTACAACATCCACTCCTGTAGATGGCGCTGTACAGCTGGCCACTTTAAATTACTATCGCAAAACACACACATACATTCTTTTACTGTGGGGGTACACGTCCCACGTTGCAGCCATTAGCTTAGCATTCCCAGTTAAACACAACACGCCGTATGTTACCATAAAGTTTAATTTATTGCACGTGAATAAAACATGTGGCCTCCAAAAGCCGCCATGCTGCGGCCTAAACCTAACCCTAACCTAATTTGGACCAGAGAGCTGATTTTGAAAGTGAAAGTGATTGTCATTGTGAAGCACTGCAGCGCAGCACACGGTGCACACGGTGAAACGTGTCTTCTGCTTTTAACCATCACCCCTGGTGAGCAGTGGGCAGCCATGACAGGCGCCCGGGGAGCAGTGTGTGGGGACCAGTGCCACCATTCGAACCGGCAATCTTCTTTTTGGTCAATATTTACACAGCACCAAAAAAACTATTTCTTGGCAGAAAGGTGTCATGATGATGTGATGTAATTAGGGTCATCCAAGGAATAAATATTGTGTGCATGTGAGAGAGAGAGAAAAGTCCAGATTGTGACATGTGAACATAGTGGTGGCCTAGCGGGTAACGGGGCAGACCCATAATCAGAAGGTGCCACTGAGGTGCCACTGCTCCCCGGGGGTCTGTCATGGCCGCCCACTGCTCACCAAGGGTGATGGTTAAATACAGAGGACACATTTCACCGTGTCACTGTGTGCTATGCCTGCTGTGACAATGGCAATCACTTCACTTACACTAAATGATATAAAGTCGGGCATCTTCCGTAAGTCTACACCTCACAGAGTTGGGGGTCTCTTGTCATGCCTGTCATGGTGCCCACCGCTCACCAAGGGTGATGGTTAAAAGCAGAGGACACGCTTCGTTGCGTCAACGTGTGCTGCGCTGCTGTGTCTCACAATAACAGTCACTTCACTTTCTTTTCTTAGCTGCTTGTTTCCAGCAGCCGTCAGTCAGATAGACATTCATCTTAATGATGGATGTTGGGGGACGTTTGCTGCCTGTGGCCTGCCTGGCACGACCTGGACATGGAAGATTTCCCGATGCCGACATGATGGGGTGGCAGGGTCATGAGTCACAATAATAACTGATTCTTTATACAAGTGACCTGTCTGTGACCTGTCTTAGGTATATTTAGGTCTGGTGTGACGCTTCCAGTTATATGTGAGTTAAATATAGAAAACGGAATCACTTTATTTACAGGAATCTCTGGGCCACTTTTTATATATGGTTAGTAATACTTTATTAGTAATAACCACCAACCAACGACAGAATAAATTATGCCCCCCATGCCAATGAGGCTGGTGCCCCGATGCCGTTTGCCATACAGAAGCGGCACAAAGGTTCCCTTTGCTGTCGACTGCTGGATTAGCGAAGCACTAATCGGATCAGCGCCGAGCATAAATAGCAGAGTCCAGGTAAAGTCGAACAGGACGTCCAAACTTCACCGGCCAGGCGGAGACGCGGCGCTCAGCCCCGCGAGACGACACCAGAGCTCAGCTGCATACAGGTCAGTCCCGCAGGGTCATTTCTAAACGGTCCATACTAACAATCATCTATCTGTTCATCCATCAAAAACCTCCCAAATGAAAGAGCAGAGCGGGCTGCCTTCATAGCCCACGGCTAAATCCCCTTTGAAGTCAACAAAGCAACGGTCTATGTAAAGGAACGTGTGTAAAAACGCCAGGCCCCGGCGAATCAGTGCCAAAGATCCCCACGCCGAGCCACTTTGGGGACGAAGAGACCTGGCAGCAGAACTATGACGTCGAAGAGGGAAACCATATTTACTGCCGAATAAATCCGTCTAAATAAGACCTTTAACGCGTTTTGCTTCGCATTTCTCACTGTGCGTGTGGTGTTAGTTCCATGTGATGGATGTCACGGTGCTGCGGGCTCCTCATTCAGGACTCCTGGTTATTCGTCACATGCACAGTGATGAGTATACTTATAATAATAATTATTATAAACTAGTTACTGTAAGTACTAATCAACAGAAGGTAACATCCTGAAATCAGAAATAATCATAGTAATAATGATTTTGGAAGAAACTGCGCCACCTGCTGTCCAGTCTGAAGAACGCATTTCTGGATTTTTCCAGAAGTCGAATCCTGCCTTTTGTGGTGTTCGGCCTTTGATGCCGAACGTGTGACTGAAGTTAATAAAACTTAACAATAACACACCCGAACAACCGGAAACTTAATCAGCATAGAACTGTATTTTTTCAGATTCATATCAGCATGTGGCTAAAAAAAAGATTTTTTTCCTGCATGCATTCGTATCTGCAAACATCACATGCTTAAAACGTGCTACTTTAAAGGAAACTGTACAAATGTCATTTCTATCGAGTGTAAAACCCTCCTGGACCCGATTAAGACGCCTTTACTAAGGTCTATACGCGATGATGCAAATCCAGGTTTTTGCAGATGCTTTTCTTTTTCCTGTAGGTGGAGAAAGATGAGGGCCTTGGTGGCTTCTCTGGTTTTGGTGGTCTCTGCAGGGGTCCTTCACTGCACTCCAGAAGGTTCCGTGAAAGGCCTCGGCGCAGAAGAACTGAGGAGTGGGTGACATCTGCTCGTATGATTATTGAACTCGATGTTTGCAGAATTTTGCTCACATTCTTTTCCCAGGGCTGAACTTGGAAGGGGAGCGGTATGTGGACGAGGAGGTGAGGAAGACTCTGTATGGGGTCCAACAGATGAAGGAGATCATGACCAAGAATGAGGAGAAACACGAGCATCTCATGAAGTCCCTGAAATACACCAACAGCAAGAAATCGGTGAGCAGCTGCATTAGCAGACTAATGCTCATTTTGGGTGGAGTGGGTGGAGTTTTCAAAATGTCCCTGTAATTCGTGCTGCATGCTGGGATATAATCCTGAACGCAGACGACAGACGAACGGATGGACAGATGGAGGAGTTTCAGTCTTTATTCCTGTTCACAACCAGGGGGCAGCACAGCTGGCGCAGGAGGTGGAGCAGAAGTTGGAGGAGGCGGAGCAGCAGTGCCGGGCGTCTGTAGGGGCGGGGTCGTGGGAGGAGTGTCAGCCTTGCCTGGAGGATGTCTGCAGGACCTTCTACACCTCAACCTGCCGTCGTGGCTTCTCAGGGTTCACCAACAGGGTACGAATCAGACCCCACAGCTTCTAGTCATCAACTCTTCCTGCTACTAGTCCCATAAAGGGGACATAACTCGTGTTTAAACCAAGTTTAAAATTGTATGAAATGAATGAAAGAAGTGAAATGCATTCTAAATCTGAGTTTAATGAATAGCCGTGTTTCAAATAAAACCTGAACAGTTCAAAAGCAATAAACCAGTATTTGTGTCATTCTCAAAACCTTTGGCCATGACCATGGAAGCACATTACAAGAAGATGGTGCTCTACATAGTCTCAAACGTTCAGAATCAGAATACAAGACAACTACACATACATGTAATAAATAGACATAACAATAGACATGATACATTTACATTTACAGCATTTACCAGGCGCCCTTATCCAGAGCGACTTACAATCAGTAGTTACAGGGACAGTCCCCCCCTGAAGACACTCAGGGTTAAGTGTCTTGCTCAGGGACACAATGGTAGTAAGTGGGATTTGAACCTGGGTCTTCTGGTTCATAGGCGAGTGTGTTACCCACTAGCCTACCAACCTAAAAATAAATTGATTAAGATGTGGAGCAGGATGGCATGTTGTGTGAAGTTATGGTTTTGGACTTTGTGGAACATATGTTATAAATGCTACAAATTGGTTGATGTATTGGTTGAAGTGGTTATTAAGTCTTGATCTTTCTCGTCTTTATTTCTGTCTGTAGATGGAGAACTTCTTCCGCAGGATGAGCTCCAGGTTCAGCCCCCGCCGCACCAACCTGACCACCGAGACCCCCGACCAGCAGGTGATGCGGATGGAGGACGCCTTCAGCCTCCTGAGGGCCAAGGTCAATACGCTGCTGGACTGCAGCTACACGCTGGCCGCCCGCATGAACCAGCGCCTGGACCAGGCCCTGCGCCAGGCCTTCTTCCCACAAGGCCAGCCGAGCCAGAGCGAGGTGGTGCTCCAGCTCGCGGACGGGCAGCTGGACCCGGGCTTCGTGAAGGGCGTGGGCCTGGACCAGGTGCTGGACTCCTTCTTCGACTTTGGCCGCAGCGTGGTGGAGCAGTTCGGGGCCGCGATCACGCAGGTTCACAGTGACTTCAAAGGAGCCCTGGAAGAGGAGAGGAAAAACGGTAAAATCCGCCCCGAGTCACGAGCCCTCAGCCCCTTCCTGCAGGAAGCACGTGGCGCGATGATGTGACACGAAGTGTGTCGGCTGTGTGACAGAGCGGACGGCGTTCCCCCGGTTCCTGCAGAACAGGAGGCTGTGCCGGGACCTGCGGAGACGCTCGTCCGAGTGCTGGCGGCTGCAGCACAAGTGCGAGTCGTGCCAGGGGACCGTGCTGACAGGTGACAGCTGGAGAACTGCACTGGAAACCCAGGTTACAGAACCATGTGTAGATTTGACAGGACTTCAGTGTAGAACAAGCAAAGATTAAAGAAGTAGTTTTTACAGAATTATTCTTGCAGTGGTGCAGTGGGTCCTAATCTAGCGGTTAAGGAAGTGGCCCCATAATCTAAAGGTTGCCGGTTCGAACCCCGAGCCGCCGAGGTGCCGAGCAAAGCACCGTCCCCACACACTGCTCCCCGGGAGCCTGTCATGGCTGCCCACTGCTCACCAAGGGTGAAGGTTAAATACAGAGGACACATTTTGCTGTGTGCACTGGGTGCTGTCTGATACTAGGTACACTGGCCTATGAACCAGAAGACCCAGGTTCAAATCCCACTCACTACCATCATGTCCCTGAGCAGGAAACTTAACCCTGAGTGTGTCCAGGGGGGGACTGTCCCTGTAACTGCTGATTGTAAATCCCTCTGGACAAGGACGACACGTTTCCAGGATGCAATTCACAAAGAAACCAATAGATGTCCTACATTTACAGTATTTACTTTTACATTATAAAAGCTAAAAAGATCCTTTATTAGTCCCACAAGTGGGAAATTTACAATTGTTTCATATTACAATATTACAATTTATTATGTATTATGTTTTTTTTTTTTATTAAAAGAGTGCCCTGGGGTGCAGGAGCTGCATGTGGAGCTGGATGAGGCGTCGGAGGTGCTGCAGGCATCTCAGCAGCGGTATGAGGAGGTGCTGGACATCGTGCAGCGTCACACAGACGAGACCGTCACCTGGCTGGGCAACATGGCGGCCGACCTCGACTGGGTGGCCGAGCTTGTCAAGAACAACACCACCCCGGAGAACGTCTTCAGCATTTTCACTGTGAGAGAGAAACGCAGAAACAAAAAATGAAATCATTATCAGCCACGTATACGACGTCTGTCCGTAATCTTTCAGATTGCACCAGACAGTGGGGGTGACAGCATGGCAGTTGATGTCAACATCCTGAACTCCCCCACTTTCACCATCAGCATCCCGGGCGACCTGGAGGTGCAGGACCCTGCTTTCATCCAGTACGTGGCGAAGGAGGCCCTGGACATTTACAAGCAGAAGGTCAGGTAAGAGCTGCCAGCAGGTGACAAGTGGCCTCCAGTACGGGGCAGCGGTGGCCTAGCGGTTAAGGAAGCGTCCCCATAATCAGAAGGTTGCCGGTTCGAATCCCGACCCAGTTTTTAAACTGTGTTTATTAAGTTCATCTGGGTGGGTAGTTAGTTCAGACTCTTCTTTCTGTCTGTTTAATTCTGTGGCCACGTGTTTTACGCATACAGACATGAAGACACCTGAGACCGGCAATTCCTCTTTCCCAAGATTGCTGCCTAGAGAAGAGGAGCCGCACCAACAATACTGCATTTTAGATCATGTGCTCTCTGCGTTTCATTAGATGCTCGGCACTTTTCACAGGAGAAGACCACAGCTGTAATATGTTCATCTCTTTAGTGCTTTTTTCGTGCAGTGATTGCAACGTGTGATCAATTATTCTGTCATTACATTAGATAGAGGAGGCCAAAAGCATGAGGTAAACATTTACTTTACTTTATTTCATCATTTAGATGGCAAAAAAATGACAAGAATGCATGTGGCCCTCACCTTTTTCACCAATAATATGCTGTAATGTGTAGCATTAAAGCTCCCACAACACAAATTTTTTGGTCTTGTTGGTCTTCTAATTCTGTATCTGACGTCTCTTTCCGAAATTCAGCCATGGTGCAGAATTACAGACACTTTGATCCAGTCCCACGATGAGATTTCCCAGGACGCGCCGTTTCACCGTCTGTAGCTTTAAATGCTAATGAGGAGGAGAGAGGCGGGACGGGGAGGAGATCGGCCTATAGAAGTTGAGGGGGCATTCGCAGAAATGACGTCATCAACACCGTTCACCAACCACAAAGTTTGGCACAGACAGGAAGTCGTGTCGGTATTTTTCCAGAATAAAAAAAAAAAAAACCCTCTTGTGACGTCATAAGGGGACAAATTCCAGATCCGACCGTCTGAGCTGCTGCTCTCTGAACGGTGAAGCAGAACAACCAGAACACTCTTTACACCTGTCACCATTTCTAGCCACTGCAGGACCATAGACAGGCTAGAGGAACTCGTATTAACGTTAAACCATCTCTCAATGTGAAATCTTCATAATGGGGCGAGGCATCCACTAGAGGGCAGGGTTGAACTTCTCTGACTAGAACGGTGATGCAAAGGATGGATTTTTACTTTTATCATTCTGAAGTGACTGGCCTAAATGAGAATGGGCTGCTTCTTCACCTCCTCACGTTGGCCTGTGGATGACACAGTCCCTCACGGTCACCCCTTCAAATCTACGGTGGGATTACAAGACAGGATTATTCAGTAACTGCCGCTGGAATACAATACGTGGAGGTATTTCATATCTCTTCAAATTCTGTTGAAAATTGTAGCTTTGCATATTCAAACATAAAATTCACATTTGAACGTTTGAACTTTAAAACACAACTCGCTGGATAACGTTTCCTACAATAAACATTAAAATTAAACCGTGGACATGCATGTGTAGGCCTATGGGAGTTCAAAAATACAATAAAATACACTGAGAAAGTATCTAAAAGCATTAGGTTAAACTTTATTATTTTTCACTGTACAAATATTTTTGGATTAGTAATTGTAGCAGTCTTTTTACTAAGCCCCGCCCATTAGGACATTTCTACATGTTCTGTGCCATCACATTAGAGTTCTCTTCAGGAAAAAGTATAATAAAAAAAAAAAAAAAAAAAAAAAAACATGAAACCAAAGAACATACGAGTACATGAATGAAACGGGACACTTGAGCGGAGACCTGCCACCTGCACTCATAGCCCTTTGGAGAAAAGACTGATTCGTCCAGTGAAATGGGGCGTGGCACTGTAAAGCCCAGCCTCGCGAGGGACCTCAAATAGGGACCTGGACCTCCGGGACTCACGTGCTTCTTTAGTTCCACGAGCAGAACTTTTCTTCAGAAACCCATTCCAGACTTGGTGTCACATTGCAGTTTCCAGCTACTAATTCCCAATTTGCATTTAATCTCATCCGAATTACCATGAAATGTCTACCTCCAGTACATCTTTTCACACAAGTGGCACTAAAACAGACAGCATTTCATCGTAAAAAACACGTTACAGCATCTGTTTCAAAATGACGACTCAGCACATGGATTTCAAATTTACAGTCGCTGTTAACATGGACTCCTTTAAAGCAAGTCCATTTTGACACCAGAAGAAACAGGTTTAATTCTTAGTAGCAGAACTTGGCTTTATAATGATGTAAATGGAAACATTTAATTTTTAAAAAATTACAATGTTCAGCATGGCTCTTTGTGTGAAATTCAAGTTGTTATATAGATTAAAAAAAGAAATACACAGAAGTACTATATTGCATTAATAAAAAAAAAAAGATTTGCCACCAGTGTAGAAAAACAGGAACGTACAGATGGTCACAAACACGTGCGTCCGAATGATTCAGAAAAAAAATACAAATAAAAATCATCAACAGTTACTGTTACTTTCTTCTCAGAATCCCACGGATTCGCACCAGTCACAACTTTTACATTCATCGATTCAGAGTCTCGCGCCCGTTCTCACGCTTTCTGTCTGGAGAAGAGTCCTCATTCTACCACAGTTATTGGTCACATTAAAGTTGCTACTGAAATTGAAAAAAAAAAAAAAAAAAAAAAAACCACCAAGAAACACCCCTCATTCTGAAATGATTCTTCTACAAATGAAAAATTGCAAAGAAAGGAGGAAAAAAAACTGACAGAAGGGGAAAAAAAAACACAATAAATTCTTTGTGCAATTGTACAACGGCAATTAGCTCTTTTTACTCCAAAATTGCAGCCCGCCCCCTCTCTGTGCTGTACAGGGGTGTTCAACACACAATGCATTGCATTGCATTGCATTGCTCCGTCGTGCCAAATGGTAACTAAGACCAACCCACCCATACGTGTTTCAGAACACGCTTATCCTCACGTTGTCCACATTTTACAGAAAAAAAAAAAAAAAAAAAAAAAAAAGATAAAAAGAAAAGAGGGGACGGTGGCGGCATCCACAACCACCGCAGGCCGGAAGGAAGGGGTCAGTTTGCAGGGAAGCGGTAGGAGGCGACTCAGAGTCTCCCGGGACCCCGTCTGGACCCTACAGGTTGTCCCCCGGCTGGTACTGGGGCTCGGTGGCGGTGAAGTAGTCTTCCAGGAAGGACTGGATGTACTCGAACGTGGGCCTCTCGTCCGGCTCCTTCTTCCAGCACAGCTTCATCATCTCGTGCAGGGACTCGGGGCAGCCCTGCGGACACGGCATCCGGTACCCGCGCTCCACTTGCTCCAGCACCTCGCGGTTGACCATGCCTGTCCGGGAGAGAAAGTCCACTCAGTCAGACTATATTTATAGTACACTCATATCAATGCAAGGTAAAGTAAGACTAAAGTAAAAAATAATAATTATAATAATAATAATAATTATATGTGTATATATATATATATATAAAAATTTAAGGCTCTTGTCTCCTGAATGATTTGAAAAACCAATAACAGGAGTAAAGAAGATACGGTTCTGGTGTACGGACCAACTCCTGGTCTGAGCGCCGGGCAAAACGAGTTCACAGTCGGGGGAGGCGGGGCGAGCAGATACCAGTCTCCGGGCGACTGGCCAACCCAGCAGGGGTAACAGGGCACAGGATGACCTGCTGTCCTCTGGAAATAACAGAACGAGTGGGGCCAGGGCCACGGGGGGATGGACTGGACACGGTGGAGGTACATGAGAGCATCGGCGTTCAGTAAATCTACGGCCTGGCTGCTTGTGGGTGTGTGAGCAGATGCCTCCTCCATAGTCAGAGAGTTCAGATAGGAGCAGAAAAAAAAAAAAAAAAGCCTCATAGTTAAATGTTAGACGCCCTTATCCAGAGCGACGTACAAACGCTCGATGCTAGTAAGTGGGGATCTGACCTGGGACTAGTTCAGCGCAGTGTTGCATTCGGGCCTGTTTATGAGCTGAAAATGCGGTGGTTTGTGTTTACATGCCACTGCTCTTCACGTGGCTCGTGATGCTGCGCTGGCACATGCAACATGCAGACTGTTGTGTAGTTCGGTGAAACTGGGCTCGTGTGAGCCGCTGTGACTGGGAAGTTAATGAAACAGGCCCAGGAGGAGAAATTTTTGAGTCGCTCCATGTCGGCGGCGGGGAAGCAGGGGGACGGTGCAGGCCGGGCAGGGACGACAGGCACGACAGGGACAGCTGGCAGTAAACAAGTTAATGCCCAGTCTCTGAGTGTGTGCCAACCAGATGGTTTCTCCCATCAGGCATGACTAATGCGTGCGGAGCTTTCTGAGCGTGCAGCGCCCCGGCGTACCAGCAGGGGGCGGCCAGAGAGACGGTTTGAGATGTTCGTCTGTGGCACCTAATCATTAATTAGACAGCAGGGGAGTGATGCATTGATCCCGTCACTCAATCCCTCAGTCGGTTTATTTGCTCACATCGTCTGTCATTGATCCTCACTGACCAGCCTGTGATTACCTGTGACGCTGATGGGTCAGTCAGTGCGATTTCTAATGGCAGGAAGTAAAAATTGAAAATACGTCTATACGTCTGTAGCAATAGATGCAATTTATCCAAAGATATGTAAGGCGTGAAGATGAATGATTTTTTGACGAACCAAAGATTTGCCGAAATTACAAACAACTTCCCTAGCGGCACCTCTTCTTTACATTTACTGCATCAGAGCGTTACAAATCAGTCTTCTCCTTCACCGGCATCTGTGCTGGCAGCCATTACACTTTAATCTGGTCCTTCATTAAATATATTGCTGATATTTTTCACCAAAAGCATCGTGTGAACCAAGCGGTGTGCCACAGTTTAGAAATCATTGTTCCTCTATGTTACTGTCTTACGTGGCTTACACAGCCGACATAATAAAAAGTCAAATCGCTTTTATTGTCACATGGTGGCATTACAAAAACAATAAACATATCTATATGCATCTATATGCATAAACTGTCAATGAATCCCGGAATGCTGACATAATAGTTTCCGATTTTATGCCCACGTAATGTGTATCGCTCCCTGAAGATTCATAGTACAACATTACATATCATAAAAAGGTTGGTCCATATGCAAAAACAATATGCTCTCCACTCAATCAAAAGTCCCGTATTTAAGTCAATTGAATTCAATAATTAAATCATGTATGTTTATTAACTTACTATTAATTATTCCACTTAAACTAAACTGCATTTAGGCTCGTGTATTGCGGAAAATGTACTAAATGTGACACCTGTCTTTATGAGCCCAATGCTCGTGTTTTTTTTTTCCCGGTGTCTTTGACCTGATGGTGTCCCTGCGTGTGACTTCGAGTGTTGCTCTTGGTGGGAACTCATCACACTATTTGTGGAAAAGAAAACCAAACCAACCTCGTAACAAATGCAATTTTGTACCGGTTTCGTGCCGTGACGGTGTCATTTCTGACGTTTACATTGTGAAGAACAACTTTTCCTTTTCTCGGTGCCTTGGTGTGACGTCTCGTGAAACCAACCTATAGTCTGGTGAGCTGAGAAGTACAGCTTTCGCTAACTATTACAAATGTACAACATGCGAAACACTTTTACAAGCAGCGAATCATATGGAAAGGATGGGTACTATAGTATAGACCAGACGTTCGTGTTTGCTGACCGATCACAAACCACAGCGAGCTCGGCTTCACCAGACCAGACCCGACTAAAATAACAGAAATCGGGTTTGGTCGAGATTTACAGCTCCAATAGTCTCCTCACTCAGACCACCTGACCTGGTACTACAATTCCCAGAAGGCCGCTCACCTGGGTACGGAACTCTGCCCTTGGTGACCTGTTCAGTGAGCAGGATGCCAAAAGACCAGACGTCCGACTTGATTGTGAAACGACCGTACAGCGCCGCTTCTGGGGCCGTCCACTTGATGGGAAATTTGGCTCCTGCATAGAGGGAAGAGGAAGACATCATGCATTATAAAAAATCAATTATTAATTATATCAGAGAAAAAAAAAAAAGTGATTAATGCTTAATGGTCAGTTCTGAGTGCATAGGAAGTGAAAATCAGGAAATTTCAAATTCCAAAACGCCCAGTATCAGCAGAGTTCCAGTAGCAGTGCGTGAAGCTTCCAGGAGGGGTCGGAAGTGGGGAAAAACCACGGCAGGGCGGAGTTGCTCCGCCCTGCTCCTGTAGAGTGGAGTCAGTCGGGCACAGATCAGGGTTAATTCTCGTTACCAAGCCCTTCGTGACAAATGCTGAGGATCGACAGGATCGGCAAGGACAGAGACTCACTTTCGGTCTCGTTCCTCATTTTCCCCGTCCCCGAGTGACTCATTCCGGCATGTCATTTCAATAAAACCAGCAGAGACCTGACCCGGCACGAACCCCGAAAATTACAATTAGAATTAAGACTCGCAAGGTTCTTTTCGGTTTCCTTTCTCTGATCATCTCTCCCATTTTATTTGATAAAATGGGAGAGACCATACAAAGAAGAAAAGGAAAATATACCCAGTGTTCCCAGGCCCAGAGGCCCCACCCACAATCAACACACTAGACATAACCAATAGACGACAGATAAATATTAGATCAGCTCAATGATGTGTGCTGGTAGTGGGACAGGACCGACATAATAAGGAACAAAATGAATAGAAATCCCAGAGGAACTTCACTAATTGAAAGGAATGTTCGTTAATGGATGTAATGGATTTTCTCTCACCATTGACTGGTGCCTGATAGACTGGAGTTGTAAACGCTATAACGTCATACAAGCAAGTCATCTGAGGGACAATGTCCAGAATGGCAAAAAAAAAAAAAAAAAAAAAAGCTGATGGGTGTGCTGGTGAACAGACCTTGTCTGGCCGTGTACTCGTTATCCTCGATGAGCCGCGCCAGGCCAAAGTCGGCAATCTTGCAGACGAGGTTCTCGCCCACCAGGATGTTGGCAGCCCGCAGGTCTCGGTGGATGTAGTTCATCCTCTCGATAAAGGCCATCCCGTCCGCGATCTTCAGGGCACAAAGCGGCGGGGGTTAAGGGACATCGCCTCTGATGCAAGCGAGCTTGACACCATGCACGACGAGACGCAACTTCTACCACGTCTCATCAGTTGAAGAGAGATCTCAGAACGCACTTACAGGCAGGCAAATGTCACATTTAAGCCAAACATTTATAGATGTATAAGTAGATAAAAAGCAAAAAAAAAAAAAAAAAAAAAGTGATAACATCTGACCCTCTTACCTGTGCTGCCATGTCCACCAGCTGAGGAAGCTTCAGGTACTTCCCTTCCCCTTCCTTTAGGAAGTCCAGCAAACTTCCTGCAAAAAACAGGAAGAGCGTCTTTAACCTCTTAACACACGTTATCCGCAACTGGGCCAACATACGCAGGCAGAACTCATCACAGAATCAATCAGTGGATGGTAGTAGCCTAGTGGGTAACACACTCTATGAACCAGAAGACCCGGGTTCAAACCCCACTTACTACCATCGTGTCCCTGAGAAAGACACTGAACCCTGACTGTCTCCAGGGGGGGACTGTCCCTGTAACTACTGGTTGTAAGTCGCTCTGGATAAGGGCGTCTGATAAATCCGAGGAAGTGCACGCAGATCCAAAACCTTTCCAATGTCTGACCACCGGCCCGGGGAAGGGATTTATCACAGTCAAGTAACAATATAGCAAGCAATAATGCTCATGTGGTCCACCGATTAGGAGTTTTATCGGTCAGGCAACAGTTGTGAACAGCACCTCCTGAATGGTCACCATCACTGCTGTGTAAAACAGGAAGTTCCGGCCAACCTAAACTCACTTGTTCATTATAATCACGTTTTCTAATTACCGTAAATTCTGGACTATGGAGCACACCTGTTTGTAGGTTGCACCGACTGAAAAGAAACTGTAGACAAAACAGGTGATTATGTTAATGGGGCAAGGATGGTTTTTTTGGCTTCTTCAGTATCGGAATTGAACCACCCGAATGTACGCCATTACTTCGTCACACACAAAAATACAGGAAAAGCACATGTCATTGATCACTGTCGCCATCACGAGCCTCCAGTACTTCTCCGAGCCTCCAGTACTGCTCGCCTGGTCCCTCCATCTCTGAAGGTAAAAGGAAAACATTCATCTAGACTCTTCTCCGTCTTGGAGAATTGTAATTTTCTTATTGTCGAACTTGTGTACAGAATCTACAACAGAGTGAATAAAATAGATGTATTCATAGTTGGGGGTCCTAGTGAACCGGAATTGATCTCTTCATCGATGGTAACTTGAATGCACGTTGTAAGTTGCTCTGGATAAGGCCGTCTGCCAAATGCCATAAATGTAAATGTAAATGCCATCGTCCCCTCCTGTGCACTCGAGCTTACATGCAGCAGCTCTATTCTACTCTCGACAGAGAGACTGGTCAATTTTTAACACGGAAGTTGCATCATATGCATTTCCCCGTGCCTTTATCCACGACGAGGGACTGTGCGCAAAATGGCTGATCTGAAGAACGAGTGTGAGTGAGTTTGCCGAAAATGTTTAATTGGTCCACTGTGACCTGTTTGGTAATTTCATTGCTCTGATATGACCAGGTTAAATGTGTTGGCGGCAGGGAATCCCATAAAGTAGCCGCATCACTGCAACAGCCGCAGTTCTCAAAGCGGCTTATATGACCGAACTGAGGGTATATGGCGGGTACATCAAAACAGGAAGTGCAGATCTCATCACGGCACTTTCATGTGGCATCGCTGGCGCGGACAGAGGGGGTCTGGCAGTGTTTTGACGTCTTTGATGTTTGTTGGGGCAGTTCGGAAAAACCCTGTCATTTTTATTGCAGACATAAGGGTGTGCTCCATGTTTTTTTACGTTAACCACGCAGTTCAGGCATTTTCTACGGTCACAAGGTAACTTCTCCGATGTTCAACATTTACTGTGCTATGATTCACCTTTTTGAAATAAATTATTATTCACAATATTCTAATTTATTGAGATGCACCAGAACGTAAAGCTGCAACAGTGTGAAACAAGTAATAATTTTGATGATCATACGGTGGTGGCTAATAATGAAGATTGGGTGTGCATGTGTGAGTGACGATAGTGTCTCACTCATTTAATGTATTACAAAGACTAGACCTTGGATGAGTTTTCCCAAGGGTGTGAAAAAACAAGCCACAAAATCTGCCATTTTCATCGTTGCGGAATGGCTGGACCGTCACCGCACCTTTGCCCATGAACTCGGTGACGATGTAAATGGGCTCCTCAGACACCACGGCATACAGCGGCACCAGCTTGTCGTGCCGAAGTTTCTTCATGATCTGGGCTTCCTGCAGGAAGGCCTCTGGAGACATGGTGCCCGGCTTCAGGGTCTTGATGGCAACTTTGGTCGTGCCGTTCCATGTGCCTGCAGACGATGGAGACAGACAGAACTATTAATGTCTATTTTGTCTGCTGCCTACAACATGTTTGGGACACACCCAGAACCTGCATTCATGCCCTGCCATCCATTCACTTTACACAGAGAACAGAGAGGGAGGGAACTGAAAGATGAGAACATGCTCTGGATTCCTCAGTCTGCAGGTGGGCAGGTCAGGACATGCAGGACTTTTGAACAACAGACAATTCAGTTCAATGGCGAGGTTCGTGCTGTGATGATGCTTTGAATATCCATGTAAGGAAATGATCTGGAAGCATCAGACAGGGCAGGTTGTGTTTCTTACCCATCCACACCTCTCCAAAACAGCCCTGGCCAAGTTTGACCTCAAGCCTGAGGGACTCCCGTGGGATCTCCCACGCGTCCTTGGCCAGGCCCTGAGTCTGGGGCTTGACTGTAGGGCAGACAGCAGTCAACCGGTGGCACAGCCCATCGGCATGTTCTATCAAAGACAGAGAGAGAGCAAGAGATGGGTTTGCTGTGGGTATTTATTGAACTAAGAATTTATGACGATCAACATCTCAACAACCACATCACTTCATAGAACTCCAATACAATCCAGCACTTTCAATAATTCTGGACTCAATCCCCCCCCAGAATTTTTGCACAAACTCTTTACTTTTTTTTTTCCCCACTTTAACATAAAAGTGTAATATTTGGTTATGTTTGTAATATCTGCATATTGGTAATCATTGTATACTTGCAATATTTGCAATACTGTGGTCTGTAGCAGTCACCAAAGCATTTCACTGCATATCATACCGTGTATGAGTATGTATGTGACAAATACAATTTGAATTATGATAAATAAAATAAAATTTGAATTTGAATTAAAAAAAAAAAAGTTTGTTTTTTTGGAAAGTATGAGGACAAGAGGAAGGAAGCACGCGGCATCGCCACACTCATACAAATTAGGTCAATTTATTCAGCTTCCTTTGAAAGTGTTGTGCAGGGCCGCCCCGCGAGGAGCCGGGCCAGACGTTTGGTGGACAGCCCAAGCAGGACAGCCCAGTTACGTTAATTATCACGAACACACGCGTTTTAAACAGGGAGGCGGTTTAACCTCCTCGATGGAACACTTCATTGTGTGTGCTGATTTGATGGAAGGTTTGCGCTGCATATCTCCGCACTTTTCATGTCGCAGAAAAGAACCCAGGCCAGGAGTCAGCGGTCACGTTGGGACTGGAAGAAGTTCCTTTTCCAAGTGGTTCCATATTGTATAAACTCAGTATTTATCATAGAAAACAAAGTGCCAATTTGAGGGGTAAGTATCTTACCAAGAACTATGTCAGTGTAGATGTGTAGTCTACACAAAATTAACAAAATACAGCAAGCTAATAATCGGAATTTAATGTATATGACACAATGCAAACACAAAGCCCTAGGACATTCATGGACCTCAAAAAGAGCCTGATGGCGAGAGCCGGGCTCGTGGATTCTGCAGGGATCAGAAGCTGGTGCGTGGAGAACGGCATTTGGAAAACTTTAAACACGCCCAGACTGCTTGGCTGTAGCAGCGTGGAACCGCAGGGTGTAAAATATCCCTCAGAAAGGAGCTCCAGACAGCTGTGTGGAGATAAGACCCCCATTCTCCCCTCCACACAGCTGATCCTGCCAATCAGAGTGAAGCTCCGGCACAGTTCTGACTTGTGTGTGTGTGTGTGTGTGTGTGTGCACTGTGGCCAGGAAGCGTATGAGACCTCCGACAAGGGAAGTTAAAGTAAACTACACTGTAGAGACGGATCAGAGATGGCCAGTATATAGGATCTAATAAAAACTATATAGGATCACATAAACTAAAGCTAAACTAATATTAACATGATGGTCAGACAGGTTAATATCTTGATCTTTTAATGTTCATCATTTGTACAGATGACTGTTGCATATAGGCTTACCAGTGTGTGTGTGTGTGTGTGTGTGTGTGTGTGTGTGTGTGTGTAAAAGCAAACCTGTGTAATGTTTAACCAGCTTCTGTAGCGTCTCGAACTGGGCCCGGGTGGTGATGTAATAGCCGCCGTTGTCGAGCTTGCGGATTTTGTAATGCTTGACGTTGTCTCCCTTGACCTCATCCCAGTCGCGTATGGACAGAGAGTACGCCCCTGTTGGGGGAAGGGACAGACATTCAGAACTGGGTCCCGCCCATTCCCCGCTTTCGGCCGGAGAACCGGGTTCACCTTTGGTCGTCTCACTCTCTCGCACCAGGAAGGTGCCTCTTTGGTTTCCGGGTACCAAAAGCAGCCGCTCTGCGTCCTTGCGGCCCATTTTCCCAAAATACCATCTGGATCAGAGAATAAAATGGATCAGATTTTCTTAAAAGCCTTACATTATCAATGTGGGGTTTGGAACGCCGGTGAATGAGGTAATGTACAGCATGATAACAGGAGCGATGTGGCCCAGAAATCTCAGCAGTGTAAAGTAGTGCATTAGGGGAAGGGGCGGGGCTAATGGAATGCGCTCTAATCTCCCAGGCTGCACAAAAGCCTTTTGTCTCGCAGTCATGCGTTCGTTCGCTCGTTCATTTATCAGCTGGAAGCCGCTCATGTTGCGCGAGTCGGTTCCCATCACACACTCTTAATTACCACAGGGGAGGGGGGGAGGGGAGACCGAGCGATTGGACAGGCCGCAGGGGGAGGGGGCGGTCCGTGGTCTTACTCTTCCGCCTGGATGGAGTCCGCCGGGGCGACGTAATTGCTGGGAATGTAGCCCTTCTTCCCGGTGTTGATGGATCTCGCTTCCCACCAGTCGCCCTCCCTGCCGAGGACAGAGACAGACAGATAGACAGAGGTGCCCTTCAGACCGGCTCCAGTCCAGCTTCCAACACAGTCATTAGCGGGAGCCAGACAAAAGCACCGGGTGCCGTTTTGAAAGATTCCCGGTCACGTGAACGCCGGGCATCTGCAGTAAAAACGGTTTCGGTTTCAGAAAGACACACCTAGCGGCTCCTCCCCCTGTACAGCCAGGCGAGCAGATGGCCCATTAAGGAAAAGGGCTTTAAACCAGGCCGATTTTGCCCACATCAGGGACGGAGCACAGTGATGGATTAAAGGCCCGGCATTACCATCCTGCCCAATCCTGGTTGAGGTATTATCTGCACCATGTCACCACTCCTGAGGACAGAGGCCAGACTTACGTGTTGTTGATGATCTGGAAGCGGTCGCCTTTCTTGAAAGACAGGTCGTCCGACGTCCTGGCTTCATAGTCATATAAGGCCACAAAGAAGGTCACACCACCTGCCACGTGGACAATGAAGACAGCCATTTTACTTTACGAAAGATATTAAACATTACAATATATTTTAGGAAAGAAAGAGAACATCATTGGGTTCTTGCCACATATTATAAGTGCAATGATCGGCCAATTGTCTTTCATTCTTTAATGAAAAAAAAAAGGTCAACATTCAAACCTTTTTTAAAATGACTGTAGGTGATATTTTATATATAGTACATTTGGGAAATATACGGTCATGATGGATCAGCAAAAATTATGCCGTTTTACATAAAATTTACGCAAAACAATACAACCTAGTCGTGAAAAAGTTCATTTTCAGCTGTTTGAACTAAAGTATAAGTACATATAAGCACTGAGCTTAGGAGTCGGAGCCCCGCTGGATTCTCCTTTTATCTGTGAAAAATAAACAAAGACATTTCATGTTCTGTTGTGAGTCTCTCCTTCACATGTGGGCCTGCGAGGATTGAGCTGGGTTGCCGGGAGACCAGATGGTCCATTACGAACAAGCTTTCACATCTGCATATCTGGGTCGAATAACACCTATGGAACACGGTTAGAAGAAAGTTTTCTGTTCCCCTTGGCTGTATAGGTGTGAACGTTCACTGGTCTGTTACGTCCCATGGTTATGTGGTCACATGGTTATGTGACGTGTTCTGTCTTGTGTTTCTCCTTTTTGTAGGAGGAGCCTGTAATTTACGGAACTCCTCCCAGACCCGACGCTGATTTGGAGTGAAGCCATTAAAGATGGCGTGCTGTGAAGGGGAAAGGAGAGATAGAGGGGAAGAAAGGGAGAATGGGAAAAAACGGCAGACAGATGCCCAGTTCCCATAAGTCTACCCGGTGCTTTTTTGTGGCCTGACTGTGTTTCAAGGCGTGATTTGTAAAGTTTCGTTGTATTAAAAAATCACCTCGTTCAAACGGTTGTGACCTTTCCCTCCCTCTTTCAAATTTTTCACGTACCTGACCTAGACCAGGACGTAACAGGTCTCACGATTCGTTTTAGATTCAGCTTACCAATGTCTTGATTATGGACGAATCCCATACATTTTCTACATTACTTTATACGAGATGCTTTCAAAATGCACGAGTTAGATCTCGTTCACCCGTGTGGACGCTTTGATTTGCCACAACGAGCAGAAATTTACGCTGCCGGTTCATCTGCTCTCTGCTGAAGCCGCTTTCAGAATGAACGCGGCACGGGCTGCACTCGCCGTGAGGTTTGTGCGTCTTAAACGGCGAGTCGCGGTAAAATGACAAAGTTGTGTTGTGAATCTCCGGACACTCGGGAGGCCGGTAAGACCAGCTCTTCCTCCAGTCCTGCTTTGAGTTCGATTCCATCGGACTCGCAAAAAAAAAAAAAAAAAAAAAAAAAAAAAAAAAAAAAAAACGCCATTCCTCCCTGGGGTGGCACTGTACTCAAATCAAGCCACCCCAGGCACAACTTTTTAACAAATATTTTAATATACCGCCACCAGAAAATCACCCACCAGCATCATTAGGAAATAATTAATAAGGTGCTGCATGGCATCCGGGCAGAATAGTCCACGTCTGCATCACGATGCATCGATTATAATTCTATTATATTATTAGACGAGATGTTCACAAGATGGAATGGGGACTGGTATCGCAGTCGTGTGTGACTGGGCGTCTACAGAGGGCCTGTGGGAGGATGCTGGGTGCCCGAGAGGCCGTGGGATTGGGATACAGGATGCAGGCTGCATGTTCAGTTCAGTTGCAGCATTTAGCAGACGCCCTCATCCAGAGAAAGTGTCTTGCTCAGGAACACAATGGTAGTAAGTGGGGTTTGAACCTGGTTCATTCTTCTGGTTCATTGGTGAATGTGTTACCCGCTAGGCCACTAGAACCCTACATGTTCTATGTTCTGGGGGGCAGAGAGAGGGGCTCTGGACACTGATGGATTTTTATCTCCATAGAAAAAAAACTGATCTGGCCGGATTAGATATGAGCAGACCCCAGGGACGAGATTATCTCCGAGTGGAGGACTGATTACTACTGATTCTCAAAAGGACAGGAAACATGGAAACACACACACACACACTACAGCAGAAGCCACGTTTATGACATACGCTAACATCCCCGGTGTACAAAGAGTATTAGGAGTGAAGAGAATGAAGGGAAAATGAGAACGGATGAGATGAACACTGTGCTACACCCGGGCGTGTGACGTGTTGATGGGAGGGGGTTTATGTAGTCCAGAATGAGGAAGTAGGGAGTGAAAAATGTCAATAATAAATAAAGGCTCCGCCCCTTTTAAAACTGTTTTTACCAAAAATATATTCATCATTATCGATCATCTTCACACCAACTTCTCTTCAACATTCAGGTAACTAGCAAGAAGCGTCTTCTGGTTTCCATTTGCTTATTTCTGTGAGTACAGAAGGAATTGTGAACACGCCCAATGCACTACATCTTGTCTAGAAACAGGAAAGTAGAATGACGACAGGAATACCACCACCACACGGTTTCAGTGGTGGCCTAGCGGTTAAGGAAGCGGCGCCGTAATCAGAAGGTTGCCGGTTCGAATCCAGAGCCACTGAGGTGCCACTGAGCAAAGCACCGTCCCCACACACTGCTCACTCAGGGTGATGGGTTAAATGCAGAGGACAAATTGCACTGTGTGCACCGTGTGCTGTGCTGCTGTGTATCACCTGACAATCACTTCACTTTAAACTTTTAAACTTTAAACTGAGGCCGTTGTGGACGGCGCTTATTTCTCACCTGTGACGGCACCTGGGAAAGGGTTGCTCACGGCAACAGAGGAGAAGGAGGACGAGGCACCGCCGAACGGGGTGAGGCCGGCGGAGGAGGAGCCTCCAAAGGGCGTAAGGCCGGCGGGGTGGTTGTTGTAGCTGTTGGATGGCCCTTTCAGCGATGGAGACTGGCCCATCTGGGTGGGGTCTGGCCCGTAGTGTCCCATGTGGGAGCCCATCGGCGTGGGCGCAGCGGCCTCTGCCCGGTACTTCTGCGCCGGGGCCTTACCCTCTTTACTCTTGACACAACCCATAGTCAAGCCTGAGGATGGGGAAGAAAGGAAAAATGCAGTTAAAATAAAAATCACACTTCAGTTCATGCGAAACGCAGGGAAAGAACACTCCAGTCATAATTTTTTGATAGCCACTTCTCTAGCATCGGTACTGCATGATGTGGACGCCTCGCGTGGATCTTACATGAACAAAGAAAGAAATAAAGACTTTTATATAATAAAGACGTGACGGAAATATGTTGTAGCGGTGTTAAAATGAACCTCATAATCGTTGAATCGCGATGCAGACGTGGGCGAATTTGTAGTGCTGGTTGTGATCGGAGTGCAGCAACGCTCTGGGTAGGGGTACGGAGTACGGGCGTTCGAAATTAGCGCCATATGTTCATTTGACGTTGTCTGACACATTCCACTGCCTGTTGTTACTGCATAGCTTGTATGTACATTTACGGCATTTACCAGACGCTCTAAACCAGAGCGACTTACAATCAGTAGTTACAGGGACAGTCCCCCCCCTGGAGCAACTACAGGTTAAGTGTCTTGCTCAGGGACACAATGGTAGTAAGTGGGATTTGAACCTGGGCCTTCTGGTTCAGGCTACTACCACTACAACTACCATGTGACAAAAATATGTAAGGAATCTGAGGAACTCCTCAAAATATAGATTTTTACTGTTGTATACCAAGATTATGACATCAGAACAGAGCACAAGCGGCTCGGAGAAGTTACACCGCGGTGTTACGATAGGAATAGTACATTTGTGTGACAAATCAGTCCAAATCATCGTCAACAAGCCTTCAATGGGCAGTTTTTGAAGTTCATCCGTTTTGTAGAGTTGTGCAGATGGATTCTGGGTGAACAGTATATATATATGTTTTGTATTAGGGTAGAGAGCATGTGAGTAAGTGTGTACATATATCATATACTTACATTCTCTTTACTACAATTAGGGCAATTGTATGATAATCACGACACAGCAGGACAGCAGTCTATGGTGATATGTGTGTGTGTGTATGTACTAGGGGTGTGCCAAAAAAAAAAAAAAAAAAAAAAAATCACAAAAGAATTGCGATTTTATGTCTACTGATTCAAAATCGATTAATATTTCCCATTTTGTAACAGCGCAAGTTTAATTGTTTTTCTGGATAGGAGTTTGCCAATCCTACAGATGGCGCTATGCAGGTTTCTGCTCAGATAGTAATCCTTGGTGTGCATAAGAAGAAAGTGGGCGTGGGCACGCGTGTGCAACGGATGGACGCGCCATGGAAAGTGCAACGGCAAAGAAAATTCAACCTGCTCCGTCCTCATTTAAGGCAGACGTCTGGCCGATAAAACTCACGTTTTTTTTTATTCTGATAATGGAACTAATATGGCAGCTCTTATTTGGTTTTATTTAATCTACTTTAGATAAAAGTGTCAATTTAAGGTGTTTAATTTGAAGGTTTGTAGTTTATATTTTTGTTATGTGACTATTATCTCACGGCTGTATTTCGTATCAGACTGATGGAAAATAAAAAATAATGAACGTTTTGAATCGAGAATATTTTTGAATGCACCGTTAATATGTACCTTAATATGTACTAAAGAACCATTAAAACAGCACTATATAGGAGTTAACAACACTTCCCTAGCTTTATTCTGATATAAAAACAGGTCCTCCCACATGCATTAGGCATACATTTCAATAAATCAATACTATTTTGCAAATAATGAATCACCAAAACAAGCAAGCTATACAGAAACACACATATATTGGAATATATTAGCAACAACAGCCATTTTTTAATTCGTCCTTCCTCACAACTACGCGAGCCATCATTTACAGCGCCACTGGACAGCAGTAGATCACAGTAGAGCAGCCCTCAGATGGATGCAGAGATCAAAGTGCAGGTGAAAGGTCATCTCGGCGCCGCTCGTCCCCTCTGCAGGGCGTGTACCTGTGCACCGGGGACCCGGTCGCCTGCTGTTTACTTTGGTCAATCGATCACTAGTACGACAGAGAGAGAGAGACGGCCCCCGGCGAGTTCAACAATTCAGATTATTAAATCGTGCGAATGCAACGAGACGCTTTCTTCTGGTGTTCCGCCCCGGAGCGGACGAGCCGACGGATTACATCCCCGGCCGGAATCAGTCACGCGGGCTTCCCCGACTTCACAGACACGGTAACCCCCTGTGGGCCGGAGCAGCATAATCTCCTCTGTAGAGGCCAGAGGGCGCGGCTGGACCGGAGCTGGTGGGGTCTGGTGACTGCGGCACGTGTGAACAGCTGTCAAATGTGTGTGTCTGAATGAAAGCAAACCGTGTGCGCGTATAAGCAGGCCTAGCGGACCCTTAATCGGAAGGTTGCCGGTTCAAATCTCCACCGAGCAAAGCACCGTCCCCACACACTGCTCCCCGGGCGCCTGTCATGGCCGCCCACTGCTCACCAAGGGTGGTGGTTAAATACAGAGGACACGTTTCACTGTCGAAATTCTGCTGTCAGCGAGCAGTCATGAAAGGCACCCGGGGGAGCAGTGTGTGGTCAGTCCACTCCGACTACCAGAAGAGCAGAAGAAGTGAAGAAGTGACACACTACAGCACAGCACGCGGTGCAGACAGTGAAATTTGTCCTCTGCATTTAACCAATCACCCTTGGTGAGCAGTGGGCAGCCATGACAGGCGCCCGGGGGGGCAGAGTGTGGGGACGGTGCCTTGCTCAGTGGCACCTCAGTGGAACCTTGGCAGGACGGGATTAGAACCGGAAACCGCTTCCTTAACCCACTAGGCTGCCACTGCCCCTCGAAGAACGAGATGGTGCCCAAAAATTCCCACCAGACCCTCACAAAGTTCACTTGAAGCCACAATCCAACAATTCACCAGACCAGGAGTGAATTGAACGCTCAGTTTCTCAACATACATTCCAGCCCCCAAAAAGATGTATTTCAAAAGTACCCAACGAAGCTAAAATCCTCGCTGAGCCAGGTCAATACGGAGCGGAGATAAATCGGCGAGGGCACGTACTGCCCTGGCAGTTTGGCTCCGAGTTTGGACAGTCTGAGTCAGTGCTGGACGCCGCAGGCTTATCAAGGCAGCCAGCATCACGTGACCCGCGTGACCCTCCACCGCAAATTCACTCCAGCCCACGTCACAGGTTCCGTCTCGGAGCTCTTAGAAGCTTGGCCGCGCAGCGTCGTGCAAACAGGAGTGGCCGGCGTTAACCAATCCAGATCTAAAGCGCTTCACAGTCCAAACCCCGAGTCACCTGACCTACGGTGCCCCGCTTTTGCTGACAAAGTCAACAGAACCACGCCTGGCCACTGGCTAAGAACGAACGAACGAACAAATTTGTTTTTACCCATTACGTTCACTTTAGTTCGTTACTTTATATGGTTACTTGGCAAAAAGTGAAGTATAAAATAAAACTGATTCAAACGGGACGAAAGAAGAGCATAAAGTCTGTAAAGAGCAAATAAAGTAAAACATAGTGCACACGTCTAAAAAGCCTGAGAGAACTGACGTGATTTTCGCCTCGAATCTTTCAATGGTGGGAGCAGACCGGACACGAAGAGGGAGCTTGTTCTCCATTACGTGGACAAATGGCAAAAATGTCTAAATAAGTTCACCTGGTTAATGAACACACAGATAATTCCTCGTATTAATATCAAGCAATGGCTGGACCTCTCAAACCGGTTTTTCCGCGAAACGCCGACACCCCCTGCTTGCACAACCGCCGAGGAAAGAACAAAAGAACAGAGAGAGCAACGGAGCGCAAATTACTGGCAAAAACCGATTCGAATCGGGCCGGGCGCGATGCCGGCCCAGAACAAGACGCGGCACGCCGGATCTGACTTCTGCCGAAGCCCAACTGACAGCAGCCATCGCGCAAAAACGTGACTGCCGCACAACGCCGCGGTCCAGATGGGGTTTTGGATGTAAGAGGACCAGAAGAAGAAAAAGAAGAGCTCAGTGACGGGGACCAACGGGCCGGGTCTCCAACAGACCCAGTACACACCATTACATCCCTTTCAATGGGCTTTTCAAATGTACTGCACACACACACACACACACACACACACACACACACACACACACACACACAAAGTGCAGAAACCTTGAGACCATCCCTCTTCCACCACGCACACGTCTTATTACGCTCTCCGCACGTGCAGGCCTTGACCCTTCCGCGACCCCGCCCGATCCTCACATACATCACTGATGCCAGGACAGGAGCCTCTTAACAGCTTACCCACCTAGCTACTTACTTATAACAAGGAAATCCGTTACGAAATCCGTTTTTACTCTCCCGAATTCTGTGTTTTCGGTTATAAGCGTATTTATTGGCCCAAAAACTGTGTGACTGTGGAGTGGATTGGGGGTAAAAAAAAAAAAAAAAGAACAAATGCCATATGACAAAATCACATTTAATTGCTTGGGCACCTGCTGCTAGGTTTAAACTAAAATCTTTCATGCAAAGAACGAAGATGATCTTCGGTGTTTCACTGAGCCTCTAAGTTGCGTTGCGTGCGAAAGAGCCGCCTCAACCGGAAAACCGAACCGTGTGCGGCAGCGGCCTAACATGCAAATTACATACAATTCCGTGCATTGCAACCAATTCCGTTTTATTTGTTGGACTCCACAATTCGGTCTGCGTTTTCCGCATTGCGGAAATCATGGGGCCCTACTTACTATCCTGTGACAGAGGATGATCATGGAAGTGCAGCGCCGTAAGCGAGAATCCCGTGTTCTGGGGAGCCTGGGCAGGTAAATCCCCATTGTGGGGCTGGTTAATCCTTAAAAAGAACAGCGTGGACAGCGAGGAGAAGAACGGTGGAAGCTCCGTCGGATCAATATTACAACCAGCAGGCCAGGAAACGTACCAGAGAACTCGGTTTCGTCAGCAAGCGGATGGGAGCGACAATCAAACATCAAAACGGATATTTATAATAAATGAACCCCTTTCACAGGGGGTTTAATATGCGTTTCATGTTGATTATTAGTAATAATGACCAACTTATAAATCACAAATAAATAATATTAAAATACATTAAATATACTTCAGAAAATGTCTAACATACCTGACATACCTATTGTGTAAAATATGCTACTTTTTACATTCATATTGAATTAAAATATAGAATTTAATGTTTTCTAAATAGTAAATTATTTTGGCTTTGTTTATTCACTTTATTAAAAGAGTTGTTTTAATGTATTATTTTGTATTATGTAACATTGTGTATGTATACATTACACACACAGTTACCCATCTTGCATTGCTATTTACAAGAAAGCTGTTAAACACCTAAAAATGTCTGAATTATTCCCTGGGGGATCGTTTTTGATACCGACGGGAGAAAAGGGCTGAAATGACGTGGATGCATAGGCGCTCGTGTTTTTGGGAGAAAGAGGGGATTTAAAAAAAACAAAACAAAAAAAAAAAAAACGAATACGCGCTTGATTGGGACCGGAATGCGGCATGCCGAGGGTTTTCCTGTATCGGCATTCCTTCACCTCTCCGGACTGCAAAGCCGCCCACTCCGCAGGCCCGGGCATCTTCAGTCCAACCTGTACAGTGTTCATATGGCGGGTGCGCCATAAAAAGAGGGTTTAAGCAGAGCAAGCTTTCACGAAGGCACGTGTTCGGAGGCCGAGGTCTTTATCGGCTCCCAACCCCCCCCCCTCACGGCTGACATCGCCTAAAAAACCGAACCCCCGATTTACATCTCCAGGCGCCCGCATTCTTATTCTCCGGCCAGGAGTCCGTCGAAGAGTAAAAAGCGCCGCGCTCATGCATTACAAAAGACATTTGGCCTGAGAGGGGTTGGGGGGGGTTGGGACAGAGAATTCATTCACGGAGCCACGCCCACGCCCACCCCCCCCCACCGATCCGCCCCGCAAGTGGTCCGCTCAGCTGCGGGCTGGGGGAAGCAGGCCAGGCATTCCAGAAGACAGCATCTCGCCGCAGCTCCTGCATCTAACTGCAGGCTAGAAACCTGCCGGCACCCGATAGTTAAAAATAAATCAATAAATAAAACTTTTTTTTTTAATTAATCAGACAGCAACCGGAGGAAACCACAGTGCCACTGGCTCGTATGCAAAATGTCCGTATCCGGTGATGTTCTCAGTAATTAAAAATAAAATACGTGACTAAATAAAACGCATCTCCAGGCAAAACACGCTCTTATTTAACTCTTTACACTCTTTTACAGCGAAAGGCCCGTTTTCTCCATTCACATAATCATCCAGCCAGGAAATGATCTTGTTTAGTGAAAGTGAAGTGATTGTCATTGTGATACACAGCAGCACAGCACAAGGTGCGCACAACGAAACGTGTCCTCACCCTTGGTGAGCAGTGGGCGGCCATGACAGGCGCCCAGGGAGCAGTGTGTGGGGACGGTGCCTTGCTCGGTGGCGCCTTGGCAGACCGGGATTCGAACCGGCAACCTTCTGATTACGGGGCCGCTTCCTTAACTGCCAGGCCACCACTGACAAGTTTACTTGACTGACATGAAGTTATTTGCATCAGCATCATTGCGTCATTCCCACCAATTTGTGGAAATGTCCTGTGTGATTTCTCAGTTCAAGTGAACATCGATATTCTAAGCACAAGGTGTGTTGAAATTGATTGTGTAATCGGGGTGGTAGTAGCCTAGTGGTAACACACTCGTCTATGAACCAGAAGACCCGGGTTCTAATCCCACTTACTACCATTGTGTCCCTGAGCAAGACACTTAACCCTGAGTTGCTCCAGGGGGGGACTGTCCCTGTAACTTCTGATTGTAAGTCGCTCTGGATAAGGGCGTCTGATAAATGCCATAAATGTAAATGTAATCGATGCATCGCGATGCAGACGTGGACAATTCCACATCGATGCCGCGCAGAACATCATTGATTTTATCATAATAACGTTGCTCTGTGATTTTCTGGCGGCGGCATAACAAAATTCTCGTAAAAAAGTAGAGCTGGTAGTGACTGTGGCTGCCTGATCTGAGTACAGCGGTTGTTCTTGCACCGCGGTCAAAGTTGAAACTTGTTGAACTTTGACTGGGGCACGCCCCGACGCTTTTTCGCAAAACCAATAGGATCAAATCGGCGGAGGGTTCCCGGCAAGCGGGAAGGAAGGAAAGGCTGATCCTAACCGTCTCCGAGTGTCCCGAGATCTAAAACACGCCATTACACTGACATTACTACAGTCTTACCGGGACTTTTTTCGTCCTGAGCCCTGCAGCGGGCGCAGCGTGTGCCCTGTCCGGTCTGGAAGCGACTTTTAGATTTTCTCCAATGAGCAGAAAAATGTTCTGTGTCCAGCCCGGACCTACCCGGCGCCACGGACGTCTGGCTTCAGGTTGTAACGGGTTTGGGTCGGTGTGTAGTGGAGGAAACCCTGGTGAAGCGTGCAGAGAAAGGACCGAACGTTGCGGTTTTCACGCAACACAAAATTAAATAATAAAAGGGACCACAGGAGCTTGGACTGGTCTGCTCGGTTCCTCTGCATGGTGGAGAGTTGATCTGCATCAGGACAGGAACAGACGACTAACTCCGCCCACAGCAGTGCGCCGTGTGCATTTAAAGAACAACTACCAGCATATACTGTTACATGGCAGCAATCGTAAGTGAGTAAAGTGAAGTGATTGTCACATGTGATACACAGCATACGGTGCACACAGTGAAATTTGTCCTCTGCATTTAACCCATCACCCTGAGTGAGCAGTGGGCAGCCATGACAGGCGCCCGGGGAGCAGTGTGTGGGGACGGTGCTTTGCTCATCAGGATTCGAACCAGCAACCTTCTGATTACGGGGCCGCATCCTTAACCGCTAGGCCACCGCTGCCACTGTAACCAGATCGAAACGTGACACCAGTGACAATTCACACCTCTGCTAAGCACACACCTGATTAAAAAAAATATATATGTATCGGTGGCTAAATGTGTTACTTCAGTCACTTACACATCTTTCAAATATTTCGGATGGTTTCTAATATTACAGTAAACATCTCAGTAAATATCTTGAAATCATGAGAAAATAAATCAACCTTTCAAACCTTTCTTGGGGCAGCGGTGGCCTAGCGGTTAAGGAAGCGGCCCCGTAATCAGAAGGTTGCCGGTTCGAATCCCGTTCCGCCAAGGTGCCACTGACTGCTCCCCGGACGCCTGTCATGGCTGCCCACTGCTCACCGAGGGTGACGGGTTAAATGCAGAAGACACATTTCGCCGTGTCACCGCGTGCTGTGCTGCGGTGTTTCACGACGACAATCACTTCACTTTCACACACACAGTGATGGACTTTTGCTCCATTCATTCCTGGGACATCGTCCAGCGTGTGACTCGTCTCGACCATGAATGAACAATGCCGGTCGGCCGGAGCGGGATGCAGCGTGTAGAGAATCGCGAAGCCCGAGTGCGGCGTAGCGTGGAACCAGGCGGGCCCCGGTGATTTATAAACTGCGGTGCCAGCACCAAGCCCATCGTCGTAAAGACTGTAATTACTGTCGTGAACCTCAAAATTCTTAACAATTACGCCACGACGCCTGCTCTGGCCAACCGAGACTGCAGAGGAAACGCTGGTCTCGGATCAGCCGCCTGTGGAAAAATCCCAGACGTCGAGTTGAGGGGGCGGAGAATTTGGTGGGGGGGGGGGGGGGTTGAACGGGTTCGCGCATAATCAACGATCGCCGCCGTTTCTACGCATAAATCACGCACGTGCCCGTTTCGAGGGGCTATGGAGATGATTTAAGACGCCGTTACTGAGACCTTCCTGCCGAGTATCCTGCGGTGGAAGCGCGGAAAATTATAATCGCTTCTACGTTTAAGGCGTTTGGCATTGGCTTAAGGCATAAGCGTGGCATGGCATAAGGCATTGTGGGCATATTTGTACGGCACCGTATTAAATTGGTCCAAAAAAAAAAAGGGGCTTCCTGTATCTGATAGGTAGGCCCGGCGCCGTGCCTTTAAGAACGAGTCTCCGCGGCCGATTGATGGACCGACCCGCGTGGCGTGGGCCAATCACGTCCGCCGCTGACCACTGGGGTTTCCGGCCCCGGTACAGACGCTCGCACAACAAAACAACAAAAAGGACAAAGAAAGACAAGACAATGGCCAATGGGTTTGGGGGGGGGGGGGGGTTGCTTCGTTCGTTCACGCATCTCTAATAGACGAGTATTAAGAGCGGCGGCGTCAGCCGTGAAAAATGTGCCGTATTCGTCCTGCCGCTGATAAGCTAATGAGCGGCGCAGCGGCGTTAGGAAACGGCGGGCTGGTGTAATTAAACGGAGAATTAGCGGCGTCATCAACGAGGGGCCTTCGCACTGCTACGGAGGAGGGGAGGAATAAATAAAATAAAATTTAAAAAAAGACAAATAGACCGATGAAAGACGCCGGGAGGAGAGTCGGCTCTCTGAGGCCACCAGAACCCACATGACATGTGACACGCTCAGCCTGCCAGAACTGGCCAGCGAGGGAAGATTAGTGAGAAAGAGCAGCAGCTCAGCCCACTGCTCTGTGTGTGTGTGTGTGTGTTGCCCTACTTAATACACAAATTTCCCATAAAGTCACAAGAGATGAACCATCCAAGCAACACTGAAGGTTCCCGTCGACGTGCCACTAAAAACCCACTTCCTTCTTAACTACACGGGTAACTAAGCTGTTAAGCTGAAGGGTGTGTGTGTGTGTTTGAAAGGGTAAAGTACAAGTGTGCAATACAATATATTTAATATTTAAACCATTACGAGTGTTGCGTCATTAGTCAGTAATTGTGACTGTGACAGTAACTGTGAATCTCATTACTCTACGACATGTACCTACAAATGGAACACTCCAAACAATTTAGATTAAATACGCATAGAACCGTAACTGTTACAAACCCATGAAATATGAATACCTAGAGCCGTAACTATATCAAATACGCATGCCTAGAACCGTAACGGTTACAAACCCAAGAAAATCTGCGTGCCTTGAACCTTAATCGTTACAAACCCATGAAATACAAGTACCTAGAGCCGTAACTATATAAAATATGCATGCCTAGAACTGTAACTGTTACAATCCCTATCAAATACACATAACCATTACAAACAACCCCCATCAAATACACTTGCCCAGAACCGTAACCATTACAAACCCTATCAAAGACACGTACCTAGAACCGTAACCACTACAAATCCGATCAAACATACATGCCTACAACCGTAACCATTACAAACCCTAGCATACATACGTGCCTACAACCGTAACCATTACGAACAAACCCAATCAAAGACGCGTACCTGCAATGTAACAGTTACTAACAAACCCAATCAAAGACGCGTACCTGCAATGTAACAGTTACTAACAAACCCCATCAAAGATGCGTACCTGCAATTGAACCTTTACGAACAAACCCCAAAGACGTGTACCTACAACATAACCGTTACGAACAAAGATGTGTGTCGAGCAGTCACTACTATAAACAAAAATACTGATGTGCACCTAGATGCATAACTAATACATTCCAGTATTCAGTGTGTCATTGTTTTATGTTCAAAAATGATTAAGAATTTATTCAGTTTTTCATTTGATACCAATCTCAACTTCGCCCACATCAGAAAATAAACGTGACATAGGATACGATCCTAAAGCTAGACAGAAATTGCGGCTTATTTTGTGGTTTTATATATGTTAAAAATACATCTGCCCAAGGCCCGACAACGAGCCCTGTCGGTGCGTCCGGCGCGGCTACAACTGCCCCGTTCCTGACCTTTACCCAGAGGGTTAAGAAAACAAGGGCGCCCACAGAACGAAGGTGGCAGATTCACCAGATGCCGTTCTCAGATGGCAGCTCAGTGACACGGAGCACCAGGTCGGGCGCGGGGCGAGTAAACGTGAAGCGGGACGCCTGGTGAAGACGTCCTTCCGACAATTCCATTATTCCTACCCACCTGCCGCCCCAGTCAGGGAGCCTTCACCCAAATCCGGACCGACAACAAAAGTTCATGAACCACAACCTTTCAGATGAGACGGTGACAGGGCGATTCTCTATGTTCCTTCACCCCCATAACTAGTGGTCAGAACTATGAACAATGAACATGAGGGTGGTAGTAGCCTAGCGGGTAACACACTCGCCTATGAACCAGAAGACCCAGGTTCGAACCCCACTTACTACCATCGTGTCCCTGAGCAAGATACTTAACCCTGAGTGTCTCCAGGGGGGGACTGTCCCTGTAACTACTGGTTGTATGTCATTCTGGATAAGGGCGTCTGGTAAATGCTGTAAATGTAAATGAACAAGTGTGTCAAAACTGTGCAAGACAAAATAATGTTCACGCAAAACAAACACGTTCGATAAAAATGGCCAAGATGGTGTGGCGTATGGGACGACAACGCACGTGTACGGTAAATTTTAACATATGATAGTCAGTACTAAGAGTTAAAATGTGGTGCCTTTTATGAATATTGTATTGAGTCTGATGCTCTAATCATTTACATTTAAAGCGATTTACAACGTGCTTCCATGTTACCATCGATGAAGAGATCAATTCTGGTTCACTAGGACCCCCAACTATGAATACAATCTTTTTATTCACTCTGTTGTAGTTTCTATACAGAAGTCTATTCAATATAACATATATAAAGTTAACTTTGAATGTCCGGGTTATGACTAATTTGCTTTGAATTCCATTGAAATGAGTAAAACCCGCACTGAAGTAAATGTGTTATAGATTTATAGATGATAGATTTCTCTTCAGCATTTACAGGACGTGGGAACCCGGGAACTGGCCCAGGGCACAGAGGGACAATGTTGTCCCCGCTCAGGGATCATCGTGCGAGGATTAAAGCCCCCTCCTCCACGTCTCTACCTCCTTTACTTGGCGCAGACGCTCTCACGGCCCGTTTTAGACGCGGATTCGGGATTGAAAGTTCGAGGGGAGTTGGGGACCGACGGGGCCTGTTCCTTTAGGACCCGACAGAACCGCGCCGAGACAGGGACAAATTATAATAATGATAACGTTTTAAACCCGGAACGAGCCGTTACCGCACTCTCGGTTTATTACCTTTATAATAATAATAATGGCGGTGATAATAATCCGTGTTTTCCGAGGCCCGGCGGCGTGGGTCTCCTTACCTCGAGCAGGAGAAGGAACACTTTCCTTTATTTGCGGTCACATGCGGCGTCCGGGGGGGTTTAATCCACGTCTCCCCTCCTTCCTTCCTTCCTTTCTTTCTTTCTCGTTTTTATCCCCAACTTGAAATCAGCGTCTGTCCCATGCCGACTCCATTGGCGGAAATGAAAGGGAGGTCGACGGGAATAAAAAAAAAATACGCGTTTACATGTCGGTCCGTGTAAAATCCACCCGCGGCGTGTCGAGGGAACCCCGCGCCAGCGCAAAACAAAGGGACGCGGGGACAACGGGGGGACTGGAGGGACCGAGGGAGGGGGGGAACGAGCCTTTAAACCGGAACCGGTAGAGATTGGAACACGGCTCGGCTACATGACAAAAGACAGCCGAGCGGCGAACTCCCACAGTTGGAGAACGACCTCCTCCTCCTCCTCCTCCTCTTCCTCTTCCTCTTCCTCCTCCTTCTCCGGAGTTACTCGGAACGACGCGTCCCACAATATGGCCGCCGCGGAGGTCCGGTCGGTCCGCTAGCCGGAGCCCCTTGCGTGGCTTTCGGTACGAAGACGGACGGGCCGGACCGCGCACTGTCCGCGCCCTGTCGCTTTTCCGAAGCGGAACGTTGGATCGGCGGCGCGACGGCGCCACCCAGCGGCCGAGCGGAGAAATGGGAAAAGCGCCGCGATTTCACTCTTCAAAGCTTCTTTTTTTTTTTTTTTTTGCACTTATATCTTATATTGGTCTTCCGATACTGTACCTGACGTCTCTTTTTGGTGCAGCCACTTTGGAGAGACCTCCCCAGGACGCGCCGTTTCGGTGTCTGTGGCTTTAAATGTTAATGAGGAGGAGAGGGGCGGAGCGAGGGGCAGAGGGGCGGGGCGATGGGGGTACATTTATGGCATTTATCAGACTCCTTTATCCAGATCCAAGTATTCAGAGCGACTTACAACGTGCTTTCATGTTACCATCAACGAAGCGATCAGTTCTGGTTCACTACGACCCCCAACTATGAATAAAAGCCATTTTATTCACTCTGTTGTAGTTTTTTTCTTGCGTTATTCAGTTTAGAAGAAGGTTACAAGAGGAAGATCTTAAGCTGCCATTTGAAAATGCTCAACGACTGTGCTGTTCTGACCTTGGGGGAAGTTCATTCCAGAAGAGTCTATACGAGCGTCTTCCTTGTACCTTCAGAGATGGAGGGACCAGGCGAGCAGTACTGGAGGCTCGGAGTATACGAGGTGCAGTGTGAGGTGTAATAAGGGCTGTGAGGTAGGATGGTGCTACTCCATGTTTGGCTTTGTAGGCCAGCATCAGTATTTTGAACCTGATGCGTGCAGCTACTGGGAGCCAGTGGAGGAAGCGTAGCAGAGGGAGGTGTGGGAGAATTTGGGAGGGTGCTGCTGTGTTCTGTATTAGTCGTAGAGGCCAGATGGCAGTCAGAGGTAGACCAGCTAGAAGGGAGTTACAGTAATCCAGTCGTGAGATTACTAAGGACTGAACCGGTATCTGGGTGGCCTGTGATGACAGATTAGGGCGGATCTGTCTGATATTGAAGAGAAAGAATCAACATGAGCAAGAGCGAGCGAAAGAGAGGGGGCATTATTTGGTGGGGTCACCATAGAAGTGACTGGGTCTTCGCGGAAATGACCTCATCAACACCATTCCCCAACCACAATGTTTGGCGAGGACAGGGTACACTGAGCAACTGCAATGCTTCACACATTTGGAAGCCATTCACTGGGCGGAAAAACCATGACAAACGGGAGGGAACTGTTCCCCGTATGATGACGTAAGGGGACAAATTCCAGATCTGACCGTCTGAGCGGCCACTCTCTGAACAGTGAAGC